>NC_142929.1:127979768-128002268 GCF_046866305.1 Octopus bimaculoides | reverse complement strand
CACTCTGTCGTGTATTCATATAACATATAAAAAGTAATCTTTTATTTGTTTTCAGTCATTGGACTGTGGCCATGATGGAGCACCATCTTGGAAGGTTTAGTTGAAGAAATCGCTCCCGATACTTATTCCATTGGTTTCTTTCGCCACAGTGCTAAGTTCCAGAGACATAAACAAACCAGTACCAGTTGTCAAATGGAAGACAGATGAACAAACAGAAATACAAAGACACATGTATGCACACACACACACACACACACACACACACACACACACATGTATACCACATAATTATCATCTGCCAAGTTCATTCTGGGGCTATAGTAGAAGACATTTGCTCAAAGCAGTGCAGAGTGGAACTGAACCCAGAACCAGGCAGTTGCAAAGTGAGCTTCTTAACCACATAACCATCACAAAAAAAGTATATGGCTTGTGTGTGTGTGTGTGTGTGTGTGTGTGTGTGTGTGTGTGTGTGTGTGTGTGTGTGTGTGTGTGTATCTGGTATGTAACTAATTATTTCTATGGCAAAATAAAACTTCAGAGTTATAAATAGAAACAGAATTTTTCTATTAGTTACTCCTTACAAAATACCTGACTTAGTGCCTATGTTTAAACCAAGACATCTGCTTGTTAATTAAATGCTGATTACTATTCTAAATATGAACTTGAATAATGCAGCTGAACATGTCTACATCTCTCTCCTTCTCTCATTTCTTTCTCTCTCCTCTTCTCTCTCCCTCTCTCTCCTTCTCTCCCTCTTTCTCCTCCTCCTCTCTTTTTTTGATGGGTAAACTTATTACCAGCAAATGTTCATAATAATAATAATAATAATAATAATAATAATAATAATAATAATAATCAAAATGATGATAACGATGATGATGATGATGGCGACGATGACGATGACGACGACAACAACAACAACAACTACAGCAACAATAATGATAACAATAATAATAAAATAATAAGATGGGTTACAGCAAATATTCTGCTCAATACCACAGATTTGCTTGTCAGTTGCTTGACCTTAACCAGTTGAGCATGTCCCTTGGTGGCTGATGATATGTGCATCTCTGATCATGAGCAGAAGTAGTCGGGGAGCATCATAGCCATATCATCATCATCATCATCATTTAACGTCCGCTTTCCATGCTGTCATGGGTTGGACAGTTTGACTGGGGACTGGTGAGCCAGATGGCTGCACCAGGCTCCAATCTGATCTGGCAGAGTTTCTACAGCTGGATGCGCTTCCTAGTGCCAACCATTCCGAGAGTGTAGTGGGTGCTTTTACGTGACTCTGGCATGAGGGCCAGTCAGGCGGTACTGGCAATGGCCATGCTCAAATAGTGTTTTTACATGTCACTTGCAGAGGAGCCAGTTCGAGAGATATTCTTTGGGGTTTGGATAATTCATCTATGGAAGCATGTGTGTTTCATTCAACATCCTTAAACAACCCTTATTCAGGGACTTTTTGAGCAGGATGGGCTACTCAACCTGAAGAAAATTCTAACTGGGCCTCACCTGCAAGGTCATGCACTGTTTATCTTGATATGAGATCACCATGTCATGCACATGTGGTTGTGATGCATGTGCCTGGTGTGCCCTTATCAGATGGTTAGTCATGATAGGTATACTGGGCTTTGTATATTTTACCCCAGTGTCACTTTGATGGTATGCACTGCTCTCTCACTCAATTATAATAATAATAAAAATAATGATAATAATAATAATAATGATAATGATAATAATAATAATAATAATAATAATAATAATAATAATAATAATAATAATAATAATAATAATAATAATAATAATAATAATAAAAGCTAATAAACCGGATATCATTATAAAAGATCAGACAAAGAAGATGTGTTTATTAATTGACATGAGTATTCCTTGCGATCATAATATAGCGGCGAAAGAATTTGACAAGATCAGTAAATATAAAGATTTGCTAATAGAAATTGAAAAAATGTGGCATCTCAGGGCAACTACCATACCAGTGATTGTAGGATCTCTAAGAATGATAAAAAAAGGTACTGAAGCCTATTTGAAAATGATACCAGGCTTACCATCCCTACAAGAAGTGCAAAAAAATCATGTTAACTGGAACAAATCATGTACTGAGAAGAGCATTATCGCTGTGAAAACAACATCCATTCATGAATTTATTTATTTATTAAGTTTTTTTTTTAAATACATATTTTACCTGTGAATTTGCATGTGTAAACTGGGAATGCATACAATGAGCTTCTCTGCCCTAGGTGTACGGAAAACACTCGGCGAGAAATGGAAGAAAATTTGGAGAAAGAAGAAAAAAAAAACAACGTAATAATAATAATAATAATAATAATTTTGTTACATAATTTTGTTTTCTAACAGAAGGAATTTAAATATCACTAGAAACAGGCTAAACATCTTTCCTTGTCTCTTCTATAGTATGCAGTAAGTATTTGATGCTACCAATCTTATTTTTGTGTCTTATATGACAAGAAAGATCTTCATTTCAAGTAGAAATCTGATGAATGTTTTGGCAACAAAACCTGTTGTCAGTTGTTTACTTGTAGTTATGTAATTTAGCTTCTTTAGTGTTACTTGCAATAAATATGTTAATAATAACTTTTAATTTTCACATGAATGATGTTCTTAATTTAAGTATTTTGTAAGCGATTTTGTTGACCAATACCAGCAAATTTACACTCAGATTGTTGTTGATATTTAGCCCCAGGCCAACCTTGGTTGAGTTCTTTTATGACCAAGGACTTTCCAGCACTGACTATAGAATCAGTGTACAATGTTATGTATTATTTAATGATTCCCTCATCACTCCTCTGACAAGTATGGTGAAGATACTATGTTTCACTAAAAAGGTTAGAATAATATTGAAACACATCAGTAGTTGTCTCCCATATTTGTTAAATAAATGAAAATAATAATAATCTTTTACTAATATTAGTTTTTCTTGACTACAGAAGTCATCAAGTTATGAAAGTAACATAAGTTGTAACACAACTAATAAAGAAGATGAGATACAGTTCATGATTGTACTGGTATAGGGTGCAACTAATACCGTTTTTTCTAATGTGATACAGTTCAGGTTTTGAAATGAAAAATCACTGACACCCTCTTTCCAATGCAATAACTGCAACAGAAGTTATTAGCATATATCAAGCGATAATACCTAGCATTTGTTGACTGTGTGAAGCACTTTGTGTGAGCCATGCATGTCATGGACAGAAACACTGTCAGAAAGTGGGAGTTACCAGCTGTTTCAGTGTGCAAGCATGTGTTCATTAAGGCTTGGTTCTTGATCTCCA
Organism: Octopus bimaculoides; assembly: GCF_046866305.1. Classification (NCBI taxonomy): domain Eukaryota; kingdom Metazoa; phylum Mollusca; class Cephalopoda; order Octopoda; family Octopodidae; genus Octopus; species Octopus bimaculoides. The sequence goes on along the minus strand of NC_142929.1, from coordinate 127,998,954 downwards.
TCTATTTATTAGAGTTTTATGGCCAAGACAGAGGAGTTTAAGAACACCTATCAATGAGAACATCTGTACACACACTCAGATGAAGACTACTAATTGTTGTAGTGAAGTCTGGTGCTAGAACTAAGAGCACATGCTCTGCTCCTCTTTCCAGCAGGTACGAGAGTCTAAGATTTGGAGACACTAGACTTTTTGCAATTTTAGCAATATTTCTAGTCTTTAGACCACTAACTCATAGTGTTAAGAACCTATTCCCATTGTGAAATTTCCTATGAATAAAGACCTTTAACAATCAATGATATCATTTTGTGAAAATAAAAAAAAAAGTTAACATCTGTTCAATTAGATGGATAATTTATTGAAAGTTTAAACACATTATCAAGAATTACTTTAATGAGTTTCCTAATGCAGAACTGGAAATTCATATAGCTAAAGAAAACATGCTTTGTGTATCCTTTTCAAAGCAGAAATTTTTGGCTTTTTTTTATTACATTGAAATTCATTCTCCTTTAAGTTTGTTCTCAATTCTATGGACAGCTAGGTCATTCAGTCTTTCCTATGTCATCATGTTCCGCAAGAAGCTATTAATGAGCTTTAGTTTGTCAAAAGTGCTCTCAGCAGATACTACCAATACTGACAATAGATAGAATACTCTCAACACACAGTTTTGGAAATATATCATCTCATTTGTACATTTCTATTGTGTTTAAAAGTTTATGTGACCTCATATCTTCACCAAAGTATGATGCTTTATTTCCCCTTCTGTTGATACAGTTTCTGAGATTATCTGAGTATTTGTCCAATAATCTTTGGCCCGTAAGCCTAAGGTCCTCTTCTGTCATGCTTCAGTATTACCACAGAACAATAAAAATCAGAGAGCTGGCAGAATTAGCATACCTTGGAAAAACACTTAGCAACATTTCATCCATCTTTATGTTCTGAGTTCAAATGCTGCTGAGGTCGACTTTGCCTTTCATCCTCTTGGGGTTGATAAAATAAGCACCAGTTGAGAACTAGAGTCGATGTAATTGACTTACACTCTTCCTAGAAATTACTGGCCTTGTGCCAAAATTTGAAACCAATATTACCACAGAACTTAGAAGAATCTATTAATTGTGTTTGCAACATCAAACTGCTTTACTGTTGTCTTAAGCCACCAGTTTTTGTTTAATTTAAAATGGATGAGTACAAGGAGAGACTATGATTGTGAATATAAGCAGATGAAAGGGAGTTCTTCCAAAGGATCTCTGGAATAACTGAACTTGACAGGGTGCATAGCTCAGAGATCAGCGAGTCTCTCCAAGTCAAGCTGCTACTTCTCCACATTGAGAAGTAACACCTCTGATTCTAAAGTCATGTGATGAGAATGTTACTGGAAAGAATCACAAGACAGATTTTTCAAACTGAGCCAATTAGTAGGAGATCTAAGGGTAGACCAAGATTAAGATGGTTGGATAACATCCATAGTCTCAGTTGATCATGTTTGGGGATCCAGCCACCAGGAAGTGTAATGACAGTTGCTTTCAGGACCATGTAGAAGAGGTACCTGAGGACTCAGCCCCATGACCCTCCTGAGCATAGTGGGCTGAGAAAGTGGATGGATGGCAGGCTGGCCGGCTGGATGGGTGGTTGGCTGGCTGGCTGGCTGGCTGGATGGATAAATGATAGATGGATGGATGGATGGATGGATGGATGGATGGACGGACAGACAGGCAGATGGATGGACGAACGGACAGATGGACAAACGAATGGATGGATAAAATGGCTAACCATTCCCCACATAGCTAATTCAAGAACAATGCTACAATTGAATCTCCTGTGTTCACTATTGCATCTCAGACCTGGTTAATGTTATTTCTAATGTTGATTTGTATGAGAACTCCAATGACATTGATGTCATCAGGATACAAATGAAGGATGACAGATATTTCGTTACATCTTCAAATTCATTTGCAGTTTTTGACAAGGTTGAGAGATAGAAATTTCTTTAGTACATATTGTATTCTTGCAAGATGGGCAGCAGATGGTTGCACACTTGACAACTTGGTCCACTCAACAATCACCTGACAGCATGGATGGATTCACCCACAATTTCCTTGAGAATAGTCCGGCAGTGGAGACTGTAAGAAAGCAAATTCTAAACTGTTTGCACTACTCCAAAAATGTTATTGCCTCAGTGCAATATGCCATAGAATCTGACCCATAGACACACACACACACACACACACACACACACGCAAACACACATATGTATGTATGTATGTATGTATGTATGTATGTATGTATGTATATACATATAAATGTGTGTATGTGTTTAGCAAAAGGCAGATACAAGAATGATAATTGTACAATGGATTAACAGCAATAATGTCCTTTTAGGTATAATTGTACATGCCAGACACGTTGGTGGTATAATCATAATTCAGTTCATGACAATTTTTAATAAGCACCACAAAATATTTTGAATATTTCCAAAATCAAGTTTTGTTAATTCAGCTCTCATCTTCTTACAACAATCAACAAAGGTTTAAAATCATTCTGGAACAGCAAATTGCATATTACCTTTGGCTAAATAATGGATGAAAAACTGCTCCACAATGTCTGAATGGTTAAGATGCATTGGATTACCATAATTGCAGCTTTTACTTCACCCAAAAATATTCCAAACTTAATCTGTGCCGTTACTGATTGTATCCTTTTGCATTTGGTTTGCAAGATTCTTGATGGGAACTCATGTGTTGAAACAGATTTTGTTGTATCTTGGAAGGGCCATTATGCAAATATAAAGAAGACAGATAGACCCATGGCAGTCCTGAAATAGAGAGTGCATATCACTGACAAAAAGAGTCTTATGAACCTAGGTGATTGATTGAGAGAAAAAATGACTAGTTAAATAATTCATTAGTTTATTAGTTAAATTGATAGTTAGCTGATGAAGGATAATAAAAGAAGTTAAATAAAAGCAGTATGTGTGTTTATAATTGGCATAATGACCCTCCCAAGATACAACCTAAAAACAATGATTATTTAATTTTAGATAATCCTGAGAGTAAGTGAATATGAAGCCATCTATCTTTTCCTTGCAAAGCTCTAATTTTCATAATACTTTCATCTAAAACTGGATTATAATGGACACTGAGATGAGTTGAACCTGTAATTCAAAAGCTTCAGCCTTTTTTACATTCTGTATCATACTGACTCTCCCTGAGAACTATGTCTGTGAAGCACTCAGCCACTTGCATGCTAATTTTGTGAATAGGCTGTACCATTGATCAGATCAATTGGAACACTCGCTGTTGTAACAACCCATGGAGTGCCAGTGTGTGTGTGTGTGTGTCTGCATGTGTGTCTGGTACACTCTGTAAAATGGTTGGTGTTAGGGAGAGCACTCGAAAATGGAAACCGTACCGAAGCAGATACAGGAGATCAATGTAACCCTCTGGCTTGGTGGTTTCTGTCAAACTAGCCAACCCATACCAGCATAGAAAAGGGGACATTAAATGATGACAACCATGACGACGACGACGACGACGACGATGATGATGATGATGATGATGATGATGATGATGATAATGATGATGGTGATGATGATGATGATGAGGAGGAGGAGGAGGAGGACAATGACGACAACAACAACTATGATGACAACGATGATGACAACGACGAGGATAACAACACCAATGACAGTGGTGATGACAATGACAACGACAATGGCACAGATGATGATGATGATGATATTTTTGTTTATATTTTATATATGATATTTCTATGCTTGTTTTTGAATCGTATTTCATTCTATATTTCATGTTCTGTCATGTGATTTTCTTATCTTCAATGTTATTCTCTATTCTCTATTTTCCTTTTGAAAAAGCAAAAGTTGTAGAAGACAACTCAGACTAAGAACACTGCCTTTTTTCTGATTGTCTAACTTTCAGCTTTATATTATTTGCCATTCTGTCATATTATTGTAGACAGTCAAATAAAACATCTTTCTATCTGTTATTGTTAAAAACCACAGAGAGAACAATTTCCTGCTAAATAGAAGTTTCAATTATTGTTACTGAGATACAGCTGCTATTGTAAAGGCCCTCAGAGAGTGAGAGTGAGAGAGAGATGGAGAGGGAGGGAGAGAGGGAGAGAGAGGAGAGCTCATGTTAATAGGAATTTCAGTTCCAGTGAATGGAAAACATTTCCCTGAATGAGCAAGAGGAGCTGTCTAAGAATAAGAACTTAGAAATAAAAACAGAATGTGAAGGTTGAAAACTCAAACAATCCCAGTAATAGAAGATACACTAGAATTAATATATATATATATATATATATATAGGAAAATGTAAAAAAGCCAGAATGCTGAACTGGGAGCACAATTTAATGAAGATTTTTTCTAACCGGTTTTCATTGCGATGAAGCAAATTATCAAGAAGGAGAATGAAAATTTTTTTTACAAAGAAGTACAAAAAAGTACATACACCACTTCCACCCCCATCAGTTAAAAAATGTGCACGCCCTAATTGTGGCACCTGCCCTTACCTACTTGAAGGCTCTGAATTTACCTTCAAACGAGGAACAAAGTTTAAAATTAAAACCAATTTCTCTTGTTCCTCGAGTAACCTCATTTATGTCCTTACTTGCGCAGGTTGCCAAAACTTCTATATCGGACAGACGAGCCTCCCATTACGTAGAAGAGTAGCTGTCCATAAGGAACAAATAAACCTCCCTCAATACCGCCAAATTCCACTCAGTGGCCACATAGACTCTTGCGCCAGAAACAAAAACCCTAAATTCATTATATTCCCTTTCTATCAATGTAAAGACAGAATCTCCACACAAGAAAGAATCAACAAGGAGAATCTTTTCATAGAGAAATTCCAACCATTTCTTAACACACACACCCCTCAGTGACCTTATTTCTCTATGAACAGACACAAACTTCCTGTTTTGAAAAAAAGAGTTCATAACTCTAACTAAAAACACTTGTCTCCCCTTACACACACTTCCTGTTTTGACACCACATTTCCTGCTTAACACAAACTTTTAACCCTTTTTTTAAACCTAACAAAACTCTCAACTCTCATGCATCCTTATTTTTCCTACCAATTTATACATGAACTACTATTGAACTACAAAAGCTCAAAGACAATATAATGTATGGGTATATTTATTTTTTTATATATTATTGTTTTATATATTATTTTCTTCATTTTGTACTTTTTTGTACTTCTTTGTAAAAAAACATTTTCATTCTCCTTCTTGATAATTTGCTTCATCGCAATGAAAACCGGTTAGAAAAAATCTTCATTAAATTGTGCTCCCAGTTCAGCATTCTGGCTTTTTTACATTTTCCTATTATTTCTCCACGTGCGGTTAACACAACCCCACTATTTACTGACTTATATATATATATATATATATATATATATAGATAGATAGATAGATATATATATATAACAAAAGTACAAGAATTGATATATATATAACAAAAGTACAAGAATTGATAAACATCTATATATATATCATAATCATCATCATCATCATCATCATCATCATCATCATCATTTAACGTTTGTTGTCCATGCTGGAATGGGTTGGAAGGTTTAACTGGGCTGGCATGGTGGAAGGCTGCGCCAGGTTCCAGTCCGATTTGAGTTTTTATATATACTCAACTAGCTCCTCTATACTGATGACCTGGCCTTCATAGCAGAATCACTACCAGAACTAACAAAGAAATTTTGGGTGTGGAAACAAGGTTTAGAATCAAAAAGCCTTAGAGTCAATGTAGCAAAGACCAAATTTCTTGTAAGTAGGAAGGCAAACTCATCACACACACCCTCAGGTAGGTGGCCCTGCTCAATCTGTAGAAAAGGTGTAGGTAGAAACTTCATAAGATGTACTCAGTGTAAGCTTTGGACACATAAGACGTGCAGCAACATCAAAGGAAGATTAACTGAGAAGTTAGCTTTCGTGTGCGGCAGATGCACAGGGGCAATAAACACCATAGATGCTCAGAAAACAGATTCCATCACATGTCATGGTGAGAAACTAGAAGTAGTTGATAGCTTCCACTACCTAGGTGACCAAGTTAGTAGTGGGAGTGGATGCTCAGAGAGTGTTACGACTAGAATAAGAATAGCCTGGGCAAAGTTCACAAAGCTTCTACCCCTACTGGTGACAAAGGGCCTCTCGCTCAGAGTGAAAGGTAGATTGTACGATGCATGTGTGTGAACTGCCATGCTTCATGGCAGTGAAACATGGGCCGTGACTGTAGAGGACATGCGTAGGCTCGAAAGAAATGAAGCTAGTATGATCCGCTGGATGTGTAATGTCAGTGTGCACACACGACAGTGTAAGCACACTGAGAGAAATGTTGGACATAAGAAGCATCGGATGTGGCGTTCAAGAGAGACGTTTGCACTGGTGTGGTCATGTACTACAGATGGATGAGGAGAGATGTGCGAAGAAGTGCCACTCCCAAACAGTTGAAGGAATCCGGGGTAGAGGTAGACCCCAGAAGACATGAGATGTGGTGGTCGAGCATGACCTTCGAACGGTGGGCCTCACAGAGGCAATGACGAAAGACCGAGACCTCTGGAGATATGCTGTGCCTGTGAAGACCTGGCAAATAAAGTGAGTTCATGGCTGTATCCTACACCAGTTTCACATAACCAGCCCCAGCCCATTCAAAAGTACCTTGGGTTATAGGGCAACCTGCTGTGCTTGAGGAGGCCTATTGAGTCAAGTACATCAACATCAAAATAAAAATCAAATGGAAATTGTAGTTGTGATACCTATGCCGGTGGCTTGTAAGAAGCACCATCCGAACGTGGCCGATGCCAGTACCGCCTTGACTGGCTTCCATGCCTTGTGGCACATAAAAAGCACCAACCAATTGTGGCCGTTGCCAGTCTCCTCTGGCCCCTGTGTTGGTGGCACATAGAAAGCACCCACTTCACTCATGGAGTGGTTGGCATTAGGAAGGGCATCCAGCTGTAGAAACACTGCCAGATCAGACTGGAGCCTGGTGCAGCCTCCTGTCTTCCCAGACCCAGGTCAAACCGTCCAACCCATGCTAGCATGGAAAACGGACGTTAAACAATGATGATAATGATGATGATGACAACAGGCTTCTTTCAGTTTCTGCCTATCAAAGGGCTTTGTTTGGCCCAAGGCTATTGTAGAAAATGCTTGCCCAAAGTACCACACAGTGGAACTGAACCTAGAACCATGTGGTTGGCAAACAAACTTCTTACCACACAGCCACACCTGTGCACATTTGTGTATTTATTTTTGATTTTGGAAGAAATGTTTGCATCTGCTGCATACCTCTGTAACTGCACATGATTTTTTTCTGTTCCATACAAATATCAGGCCTGTTATGCTTATAGTTGTTTTGATGCAAACGTTCAACCAATATTCCTTGTGTTGATAGATACATATATGTTCAGAACAGAGGTGTTCTCTATATTTATCTCAGGACAGTCTTTCCAATGGATGGTATACCATACTGATTTTGCAATAGCATCATGTTTGCAATAGGAAATAGTAGCAAGACAATATTTTCGGCCAGTTGCTAATCATGTGTCATATCTTCTACTGAATTTGTGTACAAATGATTTCTTCTGTTTTTGATTATTTGAATTCTTCCTCCAAGGAAGGAATGGTTTCTAACAAAAATTCAAAGCTCCATCATTAAGATGCAAATAATAAAAACAAAGTATCATTTTAAACTTGAGAAATGTCTTGCATATTTTTATTGTACCACTTACAGATTGTATTTGTAATTAGCTGGTTGATTTCTTTTTCTGAAAGCCCTAGTTTTTCTCGATTGTCACTTAGGTACTGACCCACAGAACAAGTCACCAATTATTATCGATATAAATGTGAATTTATAATCTTGCTTTAGAATCTGGAGATTTCGAAGTAATTGTCCATAGCTATCTTTTTTTCTCTTTCATTTTTGAAGAGATATTGACATTAGCAGGACAGTTAACCTCTATAACAGTACATACATTTTCTTGTCTGAACCAAACAACAACATCTGGACTGTTATGTTTACACTTGAGAGTAGATTTGATGGGAATGTCTATCAATATTCTTTCTATTGATGTTCTTGTATGTATTCAATAACAGTGGTGGTGGGCGTCTCTATATTTATTCCAGGACAGTCTTCTTTCTAGATGGTATTGTCTATTGTTTTTGCAACATCATGTCACATAGGGAGGTAGTAACTTGATGGCATTTTTGGGCAGCTGCTAATCACATGTGTGATGTCTTCTACAGAAACATGACATAATCTACATTTTCAGTTGCATCTTGGAGCTCCATTGGCTTCACTGTCTCTTTTGTTGATTAGGTATTTAGTAGCAATCTCCTGTTCTGGGATTGCAAATGCATAACTTTCAAAGCGTGATGTGATGTAGCAGTCAGGAGTCCAAGAGAGGCAGGTTGCGCTTCATGTCGCTATTATTGTTTTCATCAAGCCTTTGGAAAACATGCTATGCATAGTCCTTTTTTGGAATGCTGATTTTTTCATGCAGGCTTTCTTTTGGGATATATGTATGCATGTTTGTATGTAGGTATGTATGTATGTATGTATGTAGGTAGGTAGGTAGGTAGGTAGGTAGGTAGGTAGGTAGGTAGGCAGGTAGATAAGCTTGTAGGTAGGTATTATGCAAACCGTTATTGACTTCAAATTTCAGCAAGAGCATTGCTGACAGCCATGGTCTTTAACATCAGGAATGAAGCAATATGTCAACAATGGTCATACTTATGTAATGAGTCAACAGCCACCACTATATATGTATGCATGTGTATATATTTGGCCAATGTATATATTATATAGGGTGCCAACATTGATGAGAGACAAAGATAAAATATTGGCAATCTCTTGTCACTCATACTATCAGAAATGCAGCGAACCATGAACCAACAACTAGCCTTTTGGAAACTTGTAGCCAACAATATGAATTGCTTACTAATTGTGAGTTAATAAAATAAATTGATAAATAAACAAATAAAATGGGCTTAAACCCGTATATACCTGATATATGTGGGGGAAAGTTTGGTGACACAACAGATAAGATAAAATATAGTGAAATGCAGGAACTGATAATTAATGATTCCCTCACAGTATCAAATGGGTTAACGCTTTCATTACTGTATTTCTTTTGAGATATTCTGTGTTTCTTTCAATTAATTACCTCCACCAAGGAAGAAGGTTATGTTTCCATCGGTGTTGGTTTGTCTGTCTGTCCGTCTGTGTGCAAAATGACTCAAAAAGTTGTGAACATTATTTTATGAAACTTGCAGGAAAAGTTGGTAAGGACACAAGGAACAGATGATCAAATTTTGATAGTGATCCAAGAATTTTTAAGGATTCGTGAAGGATTTTTCATTTGTTATATTTACTCTACATGAAGTATTACAATGTTACATTCTTTGATTATCTCCCTTGAAAAAACGTTCATCGTCTTCATGTAACCTATGGTGGTGTTGCTGTTTCCAAAGTTTATTTTCGTTTCTCTATTAGTAATTTCACTCGTGTATCTATCTTAAAATGAACTGCTTGGCAGAGGTCTGTGCTCTCCAAGTGCTTTTCTAGTTTTAAATACAACAAATAATTTAGTAAAATAGCTTAGTTATCATTAAGCTAGTGTTAGGAACACAAATTGTGACCAAGGTTTGATGGAAGATTTTAATTCAAAACTTATGAAAACAAAACATTTGTACTACTGAGCCAGAAGTGGTTTTAGGCAGTTTGGTATAGAAAGGATTAAGGTGCCCTGGAGACAAGATATTTTGAATGTTGTAACTAGTTTTCTCTCTAAGATGCTGGTCAACTACTTATGACTTTAGTGGGGTTTGAACTCAAAATGTAAACGACATGGTTGAATTACTACAATGTTTATTTACTTAGATATTCCATTATTGTATTTCCTTAGTTGCCTGCTTGACTGATATTTTTTTTTAAAAAGCTCCAAGAGAAGATTTGAGCATCCATAAGCTTCTCTCTGCATTCATAGAATCAACATAGCTGCAATATGACATAAAGACACCAATTTGCTGTTCTACACAAGCCTGGAGGCTCTAGAATTGCCTCTGTCAAGAGACTGGTTGGTTCCATTCTATTCATGCCATCACTAATGATGATGGAGGGTGGGGGCTGGCAATGGTGGAAGAGGAGGCAGTGGTGGTGGTGGTGGTAGTGGTGGAAGTTATAGTGGTAATGGTGGTGGCGAAGGTGGTGATGGTGGCAGCAGTAGTGGTAGTGGTGATGACTACAATGACAACAATGATAGCAACAACAAGAGGGATAGTATCAGTAGCTGTGGTGAAGATGACAACAGCAGCAGTGGTGGCTGTGATGATGAGAATAAAGGGGGGGTAAAAGGCCAAGGGAGAGGGAGGGTGGGAGGAAGGAGGAAGGGGGAGGGGGAGGGGAATGATGGGGGAGGGGTTGTTGTTGTTGTTGGTGGTGGTGGTGGTGGAGGAGGAGGAGGAGGAGGAGGACTGAGCTGCAATTCCTTAAATTAAACCTAGGTGAAACTTTTCCCTTCTTTTTTTTTTTTTTTTGCTGGCATGTCTTGAAAAATTATGTGGAAAATCTTTTAACCCATTCGCAATCATTAAGCAGTGCATTTGCAATATAACAAAAAAATACTTGGAATATCTTGTAAGATTTTGATTTAGGAAAAGAACAATTCAACCCTTTATCACTGATTATTCTGTCAAATCTAATGCTTCTTTTTTATCAATAATGCATTATGTTGTAACTTTAAGGCCTCTACCATGTGTTTATATATTTTTGGAATGGTATCATAGGGTAGGTGGATCTGGTCTGTTTGAGCATAAAGCATGCAGAATATATGGGCTGTATATATGGTTTGTCTGACTGCTAAAGGGGAAAAATAGGAAGATTTCAATTATTGGACCAGAACTGGTCGGAACTGAAATGGCATCAACTGAGTTAATAGGTTATTTTTTTTTTTTTAATTCCAATTATCATATTCCTCTCCATGACTGCCACAACCACCAACAACTCCAACACCACCATCACTCCACAACCACACCATTATCACCATCATCATCAACAGCAGCACTACCACCAGCATCACCATCATCACTACTACCACCACCACCACCACTACCATCGAGTATGGCCATTGCACATGGCTTAAATCTGTAGTCTTCAAATCAGCTTTCTCCTTTCTGGTTTTGAGAAGTCTAATTTCTCAAGATTGGTATTTAGCAGAGAATCCCAGTGCCCCAGTAATTACAGGTATAAACCTGAACTTGTAATCTGGATAGAGTAACTTCAGGTATGTATGTGTTTGAATATTTCTCTCGATGGGTTGGATGGGTCATCACAGTTAGTACTTTACTCTCTCTCATCACCTTGACAAAACCATCTCTCTCTCTCTCTCTCTCTATTTATCTATCTATCTATATCTCTTCTATTCTCCTTCTGTAATAAGGACATAAAGAGGCCCTTAAGTCATGAAAGTTTCAAGGTGAGGTCATTGGTGTTGGTTCCACATGAGCAGTGGAGAATATTTCTGTATGTTCTCCAAGAACAGTTGGCACTCCGTCGGTTACGACGTCGAGGGTTCCAGTTGATCTGATCAACGGAACAACCTGCTTGTGAAATTAACGTGCAAGTGGCTGAGCACTCCACAGACATGTGTACCCTTAACATAGTTCTCAGGGATATTCAGCGTGACACAGTGTGACAAGGCTGGCCCTTTGAATTACAGGCACAACAGAAACAGGAAGTAAGAGTGAGAGAAAGTTGTGGTGAAAGAGTACAGCAGGGTTCACCACCATCCCCTGCCGGAGTCTCATGGAGCTTTTGGTGTTTTCGCTCAATAAACACTCACAACGCCCGGTCCAGGAATCGAAACTGCGATCCTATGACTGCGAGTCCGCTGCCCTAACCACTGGGCCATTGTGCCTCCACCCAAGAACAGTATAACTTGCAGATTAGTGGTTTCAGTGTACAAAGGTCAGATGAATAACACTTTACATGATTAAAAATAAGACAAGGGTTAGCAACAGGAAAGACATCCAGTCGTTAAAAACAACTCTAAGATTTTACTTTCAACCCAAGCCAGCATAGAGAAAGTGGGACATACAAATGAGGAACAAATTATAGAGACATCCTTTTGTTAAGAAACAATAAATTTGCTTTATAATTCTTTCTTTGGTGACCAACTTTTCATTTTTGCCGACTGAAAATTTCTCTAGAAGTATACCATCTGGCAAGAGGTCAGCTGGTAACTTGTCTTCAGGTGAACCAATAGATCTTGATATTATTAAATCACAAGTTTTTAACTTTGATATCTGTGACCTAATTTGAAGTTGGTTGAAGGTTGCCGTTTTTAAAAGGGATCAAGTAGACAATTTTGTATCTTGTGTGTGCGTGTGTGTGTGTGTGCGTGTGTGTGTGTGTGTGTGTGTATGTGTGTGCGTGTGCATGAGCATGCATGCGTGCTTGTGTGTGCATATGTGTGTAAAATGGCTAGATATCGATAGTGACATAGATAAACAGACAGACAGATGCACATATACATGCATACATACATACATACATACATACATACATACATGCATACATACATATATACATGCATATATTCTTTTACTTGTTTTACTCACTTGAGTGCGGCCATGCAGGAGCACTGCTTTTTAGTTGAACTAGATGACTCCAGAGCTTATTCTTTGTAAACTTGGTACTTATTTTATCAGTCTCCTTTGCTGAACTGCTAGTTATGGGGACATAAACACATCAGCATCGATTGTCAAATGACAGTGGAGCAACAAGCAACGGTAGGAAGGGCAAGCGATGATGGGGGAACAAACACAGACACAAAGACAAAAATATATATTTCATTATCATCATCATCATCATCATTGTTTAACATCCGCTTTCCATGCTAGCATGGGTTGGATGATTTGACTGAGGACTGGCGAACCAGATGGCTGCACCAGGTTCCAATCTGATCTGGCTGAGTTTCTACAGCTGGATGCCCTTCCTAACACCAACCACTCTGAGAGTGTAGTGGGTACATTTATGTACCACTGGCACGGGGTGCAGTCAGCCGGTACTGGCAATGGCCACGCTCAAAATAGTGTTTTTTACGTGCCACCTGCACAGGAGCCAGTCCAGCGGCACTAGCAATGACCTTGCTTGAATGTTTTCTCACGTGCCACTGGCACAAGTACCAGTAAGGCGACACTGGTAACGATCACACTCAAAAGGTGCTATTTACGTGCCACCGACATGGAAGCCAGACAGCTGCTCTGGCAATGATCATGCTCGGACAGTGCTGTTAGCACTCCACTGGCATGGGCGCCAGTCATCAAATTTAGTTTGGTGCTGTTAGTGCTCCACTGGCACAGGTGCCAGTCATCGAATTTGTTTCAATTTCGATTTTGATTTCACTTGCCCCAACAGGTCTTCATAGGCAGAGTTTAGTGTCCAGTGAAGGAAAGGTTGGCATGGGTGCCAGTCATCGAATTAGGTTTGATTTCGATTTCAATTTCACTTGCCTCAACAGGTCTTTGCAAGCAGAGTTTAGTGTCCAATGAAGGAAAGGTACACATAAATGGGCTGGCTACACTCCTGGTTATGGTTTCACTTGGCTTGCCGGGTCTTCTCACGCACAGCATATTTCCAAAGGTCTCGATCACAAGTCATTGCCTTGGTGAGGTCTAATGTTCAAAGGTTGTGCTTCACCACCTCATCCCAGGTCTTCCTGGGTCTACCTCTTCCACAGGTTCTCTCAACCGCTAGGGCGTGGCACTTTTTCACACAGCGATCCTCATCCATTCTTGCTACATGACCATATCAGTGTAATCGCCTCTCTTGCACACCACAACTGATGCTTCCTAGGTCCAACTTTTCTCTCAAGGTACTTACACTCTATCGAGTATGAACACTGACATTACACATCCAAATATAGTTAGAAGACACTTGCGCAAGGTGCCATGCAGTGGGACTGAACCCAGAACCATGAGGCAGGGAAGCAAACTTCTTACAACACAGCAACACCTGCGCCTATGATAAATGTGTCTATACTTTAGTTTTTTTTATCACAGAAATATAATTTTCAGGAAACATTCTGTGATGGCACTACAGGTCTTCCTTGAAGATGGCAATGGAATGGCAAAGCAGATGCATTTTCAGAAATTATATTGAAAATTTTATTTGAAATAATAACATTATGGAAAATTATTAAATTATTTTCTTTAACAGTCAGCTACAACAATTGGTTCCTTGGAACTGCCAGAGCTATATTCTTGTCAAAATCGTCAAGGTATTCCTTGAATGTCTTCTTATGTTATATAAAGGCATGCAGAAGTGAAGTAGTTTGTATTTCCCAGGCAACACACAAGTGTTTCAGCAAATGTATTGAATACAGTCTTGATATTCTTTTGTCAACATCCAGCAAAGAATTCTATGTTATTTTCAAAGAAATTCTTTCTACAGAATGTGTCAGTCGTATTAATAATTGTTTCTTAATTTGACATAAAGTTACATTGCAATAGATTAGTGGAAAGCATTGTAAACTTTTCATATTTTGTCTCTCCCATGAGCATTAAAGATATGACTGTTACAGCTACAATTAAATATTGAAACTGAATTGTCAGATTTGTTTCAGAGAATTTACCACCAAGCCACAACAGCTACCTTATAACAAATTCTCTTTTGTCGACATATGACGTTTCAGGTTTATACAGAGAGAAAATGTATAGTTTTTGAATAATATTCATTCTTTTTCCGGGAGGTTGTACAACTTAACTGATGGACCACCAACTAGAAATCAAAACCAAATTATGGATTCAATTCACAAGTATTTTACTCCCATACCATTGTGTCGACTATCACTAATCCTTCTCCTCCCCCTCCTCCTCCTCCTCCTCCTCCTCCTCCTCCTCATCATCATCATCATCATCGTCATCATCGTCATCGTCATCATCATCGTCATCATCGTCATCGTCGTCGTCATCATCATCATCATCATCATCATCATCATCATCATCATCATCATCATCGTCATCGTCATCATCATCGTCATCATCGTCATCGTCGTCGTCGTCATCATCATCATCATCATCATCATCATCATCATCATCATCATCATCATCATCATCATCATCATCATCATCATCATCATCGTTTGATTATTACTTCCCGGACACGAAACTCAGCTTGCGAAGACTTATTGGGGCAAGCGAAAGCGAAATTGTGATGGCACCTGTGCCCAGCATCGCCTTTCTGGCACTTGTGCCCACGGCATGTGTAAGGACTTTCGAGCGAGATCATTGCCAGTGTCCCTGGACTGGCTCTTTTGCGGGTGGCACATAAAATACACCATTTTGAGCATGGCCATTGCCAGTACCGCCTGACTGACCTTTGTGCGGGTGACACGTAAAAGCACCCACTACATTCTCTGAGTGGTTGGCGTTAGGAAGGGTATCCAGCTGTAGAAACTCTGCCAAATCAGATTGGTGCCTGGTGTAGCCATCTGGTTTCACCAGTCCTCAGTCAAATCGTCCAATCCATGCTAGCATGGAAAGCGGACGTTAAACGACGACGATGATGATGATGATGCTGGCACTGGTAGGACGATTTGACAGGGAGCCAGTGAGCTTCAGGGCTGCATCAAGCTTCAGTGTCCCCTTTGGCATGGTTTCTATGACTAGATACCCTTCCTAATGCTAACCACTTTACAGAGTGTACTGGGTGCTTTTTTTTTATGTAGCACCAGCACAAGTGAGGTTGCCATGTAATATGCAAGACAGAAAAAAAAAACAAAGAAAAAGGGAAAGGGTTCCACTGCTAAGAGGAAGTGTTTGGGGGAGGGAGGGAGGTGGAGGTGGATAGTAAGTATGTCAGGTGTTGAAAAACTAAAATATGATAGAAGGGACAAGCACAGGAGTCTTGCTACAGAGGAGATAAAAG
This sequence comes from Octopus bimaculoides, assembly GCF_046866305.1. Lineage (NCBI taxonomy): Eukaryota > Metazoa > Mollusca > Cephalopoda > Octopoda > Octopodidae > Octopus > Octopus bimaculoides. Next base: position 127,982,996 of record NC_142929.1, on the reverse strand, counting down.
GGAGGTAGTGTTGGGGGTAGTTGAGTAAACAACTCCCAAAGAACAAGGGGATGACTATTAGAGAGGATATGGATGGTGAATCAGGAGAGGAGATGCTTTCATAAGAGTGTGAGTGGGGAGTAAATAGGTGGAAGTCAGGGTCAATGTAGTGAGTGATGGACAAGTTTGACGGTGCAGATGATGGGAAATACCATATGTAGAGGGGTAAGGTGGATGATATACGAGTCATTCCAAATTACTTTATTTTCCCAATTATAACAGCTCTCAGTAAGACAAGCCAAGTCTTATAGATGTCTACATCCAGAATCTCATAGAAATAAGTTGCTGTTTTTTTTTGTTTTTATTTTGTTTTGTCTTGTTTTTCCTCAATGTTGTTCCAATTTATTTTATTCTGTGCACAAGAAAAAATTCAGAAAGTTTTTTTTTTTTGGTCGGTTATTTCAATCATTGACTGCCTTTACCTTTTTCAAGACTTTAATGCCAAAACAGTGAAAGAAACTATTTCCCATTTTAAATAAATTGCTATCTTAGGTAATGGAATACAGTGAGAATTTCCTTAACATAATTAACCTCTCAAGAGAATCACAGAAATGAAACAGTTGTTACAGAATCCACACAAATAACATTGTAACTCTTCTCTATTCATTGCTGGGAAGTCAGGCAATAGTTTTCTTCACATCAAACAGGTATTTTGCAATTATTTCTCCATTTATGTTGTGCCAGACTGAAGGACAAAACACTGCAGTAAAGAACAAATTAATTAGTAAGTATAGAAATATTAGAATAATTTGTGGTCTTCAGGCTCAAACAAATAATCATTTAAAATAATGGTTCTCAACCATTTCTTACTCAGCACCACCCACTTTCACTAAATGGTGTTTTTCAGATGCCTTCATTGTATGTTTGGCAAGGAAAAGAAAAGCAGCACAAAAACAGCAGGTTATTTTAATCAAAGAGAAATTAATTATCCATAGTAGTTAATTATCCGTATTTTCTTATACTATCCCATCCAGTATGTGTTGCTGTTTAGATATTTTTATGGACAAGTGCTCTCTGTGTTAAATATTTGTGGAAATTCTTAGAAATGTTGACTACTTATAATTTCATTATATTGGATGTTCTGAGTTCAAATTCTGCCAGAGGTGACTTTGCCTTTCATCCTTTTGGGGTTGATAAATTAAGTACCAGTTGCATACTGGGATCAATCTAATCGACTGACCCTACTCCCCCAAAATTTCGGGCCTTATGCCTAGAGTAGAAAAGAATATTTTTAAGGTGGCGAGCTGGCAGAAATGTTAGCATGCCAGGTGAAATGCTTAACAGTATTTCATCTGTCTTGACGTTCTGAGTGCAAATTCCGCCGAGGTTGACTTTGCCTTTCATCCTTTCGGAGTTGATAAATTATGCACCAGTTGCATACTAATCAACTGGCCCCTTCCCCAAAAATTTCGGGCCTTGTGCCTAGAGAAGAAAAGAAATATTAGCAAACCAGACAAAATGCTGTGGCATCTCACCTTTATTTAAGCACTGAGTTCAAATGCGTCGAGGTCGACTTTGTCTTTCATCCTTTCAGGGTTGATAAAATAAGTACCTGTCAATCACTGGGGTTAATGTAACTGACTAGCCTCCAACCACCACCACCACCACCACCACCACCACCACCACTAAATTTCAAGTCTTGTGCCTATAGAAGAAAGAATTATAATGGACCTTGGTGAATCATCAGTCATGTTTCTGTTCGGGGATTCTGTTGAACACAATTTTCTAGTCTTATTTCAATCTCAAATACAATTTCTTATTTTATTTTATATTATTTATTCATTTATTTATTGTAAAAAATGTATCTAAAACATTTATATTGCACCTAGTTTAAATATTTTATTTCTGAGAAAAATCACAGAATCTCTGAACACCATTTTCTTCCATAGCATCATTTTGACAGTTGCTGTCTTGATCTGAGTTTGCAAACAATACTGTCACCCAACTTATCATCCGCTGATTTAAAGTATAAAAATATTGGAATTTTCTCCAGCAATTCCCTGCATCATATTAAATTATATTAGCCTATACAATGTAGGACATCTTGGGCAAGTATTTTCTACCATAGCACTGAGCTGACCAATTGAATTTGATTGATGGAAATTGCACAAAAGCTTGTTATACATATCTGTATGTGCATGTGCACACATGCGTGTGTGTGTACATGCATGCATGTGTGCATACGGATGGGTGTGTGTTATATGTTAACATGTGTTTGTGCCTTCGTGTCTATGTTTGTCACTCCTGCCCCCACCATTTGACAATCAATGTTGATTTGCTTACATCCCTATAACTTAGTAGTTCAACAAAAGAGACTGATAAAATAAGTACCAGACTTAAGAAAACTTGTAAGTATTGGGATTGATTTTTTCAGCTAAAACCTGCCAAAGCAGTGCTCCAGCATGGCCACAGTCCTATGAGTAAAACAAGTAAAAGATAAAAGACGAAAACTGTAACATACATAACAAAATCACAAAAGATGTGGTTCTTAGACTGAAACATCAGATTTCTTCATCTACTGAACCATGACAATTAACTGGCATTCCATCGTTTATGACAATGAGGGTTTGTGTTGATTCAATCAATGGAACAACCTGTTCATGAAATCAATGTGCAAGGGACTGAGCATTCCCCTGACACACATACCCTTAATGGAGTTCTCAGGGAGATTCAGCGTGACACAGGATGTAACAAGGCTGGCCCTTTGAAATACAGGTACTACTCATTTTTGTCAGTTGAGCGAACTGGAGTATCATCATCATCATCATCATTATTATCATCACCATCATCATTGTCGTCGTTTAATGTCCGTTTTCCATGTTGGCATGGGTTGGATGGTTTGACTGAGGACTGGCAAGCCAGAAGGCTGCTCCAGGCTCCAATCTGATCTGGCAAGGTTTCTACAGCTGGATGCCCTTACTAACGTCAACCACTCCGAGAGTGTAGTAGGTGCCTTTTACGTGCCACCAGTATAGGAGCCAGTCAGGCACCACTGGCATCGACCACGTTCGGATAATGTTTTTTACTCGCCACCAGAACAGGAACCAAACTGGCATTGACCACATTCAGATGGTATTTTTTATGTGTCAATGGCATAGGAGCCAGTCCAGTGGCACTGGCATCGACCACGTTCAGATGGTGCTTTTTACATGCCACTGACATGGGGAGTCAGTCAGGCAGCACTGGTAT
>NC_142929.1:127959768-127974768 GCF_046866305.1 Octopus bimaculoides | reverse complement strand
TGGCCACAGTCAAATGACTGAAGCAAGTAAAAGAGTAAAAGAGTATATCTATGTAGAATTCGACATACATTAATAAAGATAAGTTTAACACATTGAATTAACGCGTAACATCTTCATTAATGCTGCCACTGAATTTAGGATGTTTATATTACTTATACAGTATTCTATATTTTTCTGCTAGGGTGTAATTGGGTCTCAAGAGAGTGGTACAAACCTAGCAATTTCCATTCAAATAGCATTTACCAGACAATTTCTGTTCAAGCCTAACTATTTTAAGTCATAGTGGAAATGTGACCTGTGTCACAAATAGGAATACGAATATTGTATAAATTTTAAAATTGAAAAATTTATTATATTTTATACATATGAATATATCAGCCTACAAGCACAATAGAATGTGCTCACAGGCACAATTGCACTCACGGGTGAGGGTTTTCCACCCCTGAGTTAAGTGAAATTAATCTGAATCTAAATAACGATTTGGTAAAGCCTAACATTGAAACCTTACATAGCTTTGTCAAATGTTACAATTTAATGTCAGTGATTTAATAATTTTTTCTGAATTGACATACTTATTCACTGTAAAACAGTTATGCTACAAAGAATAAAGTTTTCTGATTTGACAAATGTCATGCATCATTATTATTATTATTATTATTTTTTTTTTTTTTTTTTTTTTGTAGGATTTCAGTGACAAGAATTTGGGTTGATGTTTAGCTAAGCATCAGAAATACATGTTAACCAACAAAGTGAAAATTCTCAATCAAATAATTCATAAAGCTATTATGAATTATAATATTAATGAAGGATGACAATGAAATTTATTAAAATATCATTTTTATTTGATATGGAAGCATTCATGAAATTAAGATAACTATGTAGTTGGTGAGAGAAAGCCATATTTGTTTATGAGAGAAACACAAAAGTTAAAAACTAAAAGTATTCTTTTTAAAAAAATCAAAAATAATTAGCACGAAATTACAAAAAAAATAGTGAAACAAACAAATATTCCAATTAATTATAATTTAATGATGGATTGAAATATCAACTTCAAATAAACCAATGAACATAAATATTAGTTCATTGAGTACCTTATATATTGATTTCAAATTTTGGCACAAGGCCAGCAATTTAAGGGAAGGGAGTAAGTCAATTACATCGACCCCAGTGCTCAATGGAGCAGTGGAGGAGTATAGCTCTGAGCTGGCCTTGGAAACAGAATTTAGGGTCTTTACTAGACTAATTAGTGGAATAAATGCAAACAAAGACATCATAACTATATTGGATGTGCAAAGAGAACTGCTTATTATTTCCTCAGTTCAAAATTTTCTAGGGTTGACATGTTACAATAACGGTCAATAATATATATGGTACTTATCAGGTGGCAAACTAGCAGAATCATTAGCACACCAGACATTTTATGGATCTTGAAAGGGTGAAAGGCAAAGTTGGCCTCAGCTGAGTTTGAACTCAGAACATAAAGACAGGAGAAATGCCACTTAGCATTTTATCTGGTGTGCTAATGATTCTGCCAGTTTACCACCTGAGAAGTACCATATATATTATTGACCATTATTGTAACATGTCAGCCCTAGAAAATTTTGAACTGAGGAAATAACAAGCAGTTCTCTTTGCACATCCAATATAGTTATGATGTCTTTGTTTTCATTATTCCACTAGTTAGTCTAGTAGAGCCGCTAAATTCTGTTTCCAAGGCCAGCTCAAAGCTATACACTTTCACTGCTCCATTGACCCAAATATTTGGGAGACAATTGCCAAAGACTGCCCAAAGTGGTAGCATGTCATCAACAAGATAACAAACTGGATGGAAAATAACAGATGTCGAGAGGCAGAGATCAAATGTCAAAGACACAAAGAGAAATTCACACATCCTCATCCACCACCAATTCTCCCCTGCGATAAATGTCCCCAGCTCTATATTGCTCTTGGTCTGAACATCCACCTCAGGCACAAGCACCTTTCACACCCATCAAGATGAAGACGCTCAACCACAAGCTACAGATCTACAACTTGAATACAAGTTAATGCCAATGACAAGTCTTGTAGAAAAACTAGATAATGAGTTGTGTCTAAAGAGAGTCATTCTCTTTTAGTGCCTGATTATTTAGCACACTCACCGGTAAAGTTTCCACTCATTTACTCATTTATTATATCTAAAATTTTTGTTGCAGCTCGGATAATGGACAGAGTCAACAACTATTGAAAAGGCTGCAAGACGCGATGGAAATTTTAGGAAAAATGAATAAGTAAATGAGTGGCAACTTTACCAGTGAGTGTGTTAAATAATAAGGCACTAAAAGAGAATGATTCTCCCCAGACACACCAAAAAATGCTTCAACACACGACTCACATAAAGAATCTTGCAAATCAAATCCCAAAACGAAAATAATGAGTAATTAGAGGAAATTTACAAGCAGGAATAATGAGCTATCATGGATACCTAATTAAAATAATGTTTTCATCATTAGACAAAGATTCAAAATTAATTTTGGGTTTAAGGATAAGTCCAAAATTTAACAAACATATCCTTTGTTTCCTGCATATAGAATAAAGACAGGATAGTCATGACTGGAATGCCTTTGACTATAAATCCACTTGATGAGGGGTGACCAGAGGCTAGAAAAGAACAGCAAATATTTTCATTCGTTTCAATATTTCAGTTTTTATTAGTTAAATAAGAAACTGACCTGGATTTTATCCTGTCTCAACAAAACACACTTTATCTTTTGTATCTTACAGTGTTTCAGTATCATATATAGAATTTGACATTCACCTTTGCCCAGGAAGTCTTTTAATTCTCCCTGCATTAAATATTTTAACATTAACTTAACAATAGTGTATTCACTCCAAACTAAATTATCTGATAAAGGCAAATGCATATATATATATATATATATATATATATATATATATATAGATATATATATATGTATGTGTGTATGTATGTATGTATGTATGTATATATATATATATATATATATATATATATATATATATATATATATATATATATATATATATATATACATATATACACATATATTATATGTACATATATATATATACATACATATTATATATACATATATATACGTATATTATATATATATATATATATATATATATATATATATATATATATATATATATATATATATATATATATATATATATATATATATATATATATATATATATATATATATATATATACATATATATATATATATATTTATTTATCATCATCATCATCATCATCATCACCATTTAATGTCCACTTTCCATGTTGGCATGGGTTAGACGGTTTGACTGGAACATGTAAGCCAGAGAGTTGCACCAAGTTCAAGTCTGATTTGGCATGATTTCTATAGCTGGATGCCCTTCTTAATGCCAACCATTCCAAGAGTGTAACAGGTGCTTTTTAAATGTCACTGGCATGGGTGCCACCATTACAGGCGCCAGTCATGTGACACTGGCATCAACCATGGCTATGTTCTGTTCTGGCATAGTTTCTAAAGCTGGATGTCAGTTACATATGTACACACATATATATATATACATACATACACACACACACACATATATATATATAGATATACATATATACACATATATAAAATAGATATCTATATTTATATATCTCATCATCATCATCTAGTATCCATTTTCTGTGCTGGCATGGGTTAGACAGTTTGACTGAGGACTGGCGAACCAGATGGCTGCACCAGGTTCCAGTCTGATTTGGCATAGTTTCTACAGCTGGATGCCCTTCCTACCACCAACCACTCCAAGAACGTAGTGGGTGCTTTTTACATGTCACCAGCACAGGTGCCTTTTATGTGTCATATATATATATATATATATATATATATATATATATATAGAGAGAGAGAGAGAGAGAGAGAGAGAGAGAGAGAGAAAGGCAGACAGAGACAGAGACAGACAGATGAAGATATGTTTTTTTTCATTTGTATACACACACACACACACACACACACACACACACACACACACACACACACACACACACACATATATATATATGTATGTACGTTTGTATGTATATATTTATAAAACAATGCATTTATATATGTATAGTGTATCTATCTATCAATATATATATAAACACATACATATATACATACATACATACATACATACATACACACATACACACATACACACATATATTGCAAAGCCTTTCCTTAATATAATTGATTAACTACAGCTTATCTCTTGCTCAAACCTTTACATTCAGAATGATCATGCTGTGTTGTTTAAAACACATTAACATTGTACGTTTAGTTATTTTGATCAGAAACCTCTTTAATGTAATTTGTTGTAAAATTACAGGTTTCCGCTTGAAGTTTCTATTTGTTTTCAATTGTTTTTCTTTTAATTTTTTTTATTCTTTCCTTAACCTTTTTGAATTGATTGATTGATTGAGGAACTTTGAATGTTTGTATCTTTACAGGTTTTTGAATGCTTAAAGATACCAGAAACCAGTCATCCTTCTTTATAGTTAGTGATGTTTGTGGATAGTGAAATAAAATTACAGTCACCTAAACCAGTTTCGTTAATATATAACTGCAGCCATTATTTTTAAAATAATAGCTTTGTGATTTTCTTTTTCTTCAAACACCATTTTTGTTGTATTTTGTTTTATTTGTAACATGTGTAAGTTGACATTTATTCATTTTCTAGAACTAGAGATATAATTGTAAATGATTCTAACTTTTATGGAACTTAAGGCAATGTGCTTTTAGCTTTTCTTTTTCTATAAACCTTTTAAACCTTTTTCATGATAACCCATTTGAGACCACTTCTGGTTCTGTGATGCAAACTTTCTGTTTTGAAGTTTTCTAAACTAGAATATTCCTAAAAATGGACAAACTTTATAAATTCTTTATTACTTTCAAAATTAATTGAAAGAAATGTGTACTTTTACACATATATAGTAATGAAAAGTTAAAATGATAAAGTTTTTTTTTCTAAGAGATTGATTTGAGGAAAATTTTGTCTGGTGCATTGTAGTACTCAAAAGGGCCTGTCTACCACTGCAGAATTGATATCGATACTGGTGTCATATAAAAAGCACTTGTACTGGTGCCATATTAAAAGCACTGGAGCTGGTGCCACATAAAATGCACTTAGTACACTCAATGAAGTGGTTAGCATTAGGAAGTGCATCCAACCATACAAACCATGCCAGAACAGACAGTGGAGCCTGGTGTGGACCCTAGCCTTACCAGCTCCAGTGAAACCATCCAAGTCATGTCAGCATGGAAAACAGACATTAAATGATCTGGCTTAGAAATTTTAAATTATTAATTCTGTATATCATTCAAATTTGGTTTGCCAAATTCGATGACTAGCTCCCGTGCCAGTGGAGCGCTAACAGCACCATCTGAGTGGGATCACTGCCAGAGCAGCGGTCTCGCTTCCGTGCCGGTGGCACGTAAAAACCAACATTTGAGCGCGATCATTTCCAGCTTTGCCTTACTGGCACTCGTGCCGGTGGCATGTGAACAAAACATTGGACTGACTCCTATCCAGGTGGCATGTAAAAAACACCATTTGAGCGTGGCCGTTGCAAGTACTGTCAGACTGGCCCTCATGCCTGTGGCACATAAAAAGCACCCACTACACTCTTGGAGTGGTTGGCGTTAGGAAGGGTATCCAGATGTAGAAACTCTGCCAGATCAGATTGGAGTCTGGTGCAGCCATCTGGTTCATCGGTCCTCAGTCAAATCGTCCAACCCATGCTAGCATGAAAAGCAGACATTAAATGATCATCATCATCATCATTGTTCTTAGTTCAATTCATAACTCCCTGATTTTATTTCAAATACTTGTAATATACAAGAAACAATCCAATCAAGGAACTCCTTACTTTAACAACAGAACCTTGTTCTTTGTCAAAAGAAATGTTCTTAATCTATTATGATTTGCTGTTTTTAGAAAATCTGGCCTTAATAACCCAATTATAACAGCTTCACCTCACTAATTTGTATTTTTGAAAAAAAAAGCAGCAAGCTAGCAGAATCAGCCGCACACCAGGCAAAATACTTTGTGGTATTTTGTCTCTTTTTTTTCTGAGTTCAAATTCTGCTGAGGCTGATTCTGCCTTTCATCCTTTTAGGGTCAATAAAATAAAGTACCAGTTGAGCACTAAGGTCAATGTAATTGGCTTAGTCCTCTCACGAAATTGCTGGCCTAGTGCCAAAATTTGAAACCAGTATGTATTTTTGGATAATTATGGAGATGACAATGGCTATTTGACTCTAATCTCAGACGTCATCCTTTTGTAGGAAACAATTATTATTAGTGACCGTCCAACCAATGCCAGCCTGGAAGGCAGATGTTAAACAATGATGAAGATGATGATGATCTACTAACTAGAAATGAAAGGAAAAAATGTGTCACCTCTCTTCAGTTATTCGGAGAATATTATGATTTAATTCATTGAAGACCTCAGTGAGGGAATTCATTTTGTACCTCCCTTCAGTTCAGCAGCTTTTCTCACTGCATGATTGGCGAGCAAATTCAGCACACTTTATTCTATTGGATGTAAATTCAATGTTCCTATTGGTCTAATTCCAGGTCATTTTCTAGTTGTAAGTGATTAAATTACAAATTCCATATCTCCAGCAAGCAGCAGTTCTTCAAATATGAGTTATACAAATAACAACAACAACAATGAAATAATAATAATAATAATAATAATAATAATAATAATAATAATAATGATAATAATAATTTGCTGCCCTGCAAGCCCTAATTTCAATTCAAATTCAGGGAACCCATATATGACAGTAATTGAATGCGGGGTACAATTTACTTATTTAACCTCTTCACTCCTATTGAGATAAAATCTTATTTGAGATGTAACAATAACCATATATTTAATATAATAAACCTTGCTTTTTGGCTGCATTTAATAAAAGCAGAGTCAATTCTAGATGTGTTTAAGATATTGTTTCAATTATATAAAAGGACATAACCATTTGTAAAATAAATATCTGTGTGTGTGTATGTATATATATATATATATATATATATATATATATATATATATATATATATATACATACATATGAGGGGAAGTCAAACATTATCTGCACTTTTGCCATAACAAAGCTTTTTTATTGTCACACTGCCTTCTGCGCAAGCGTGCTTATAGCTGGTACTATTGTGGTCATGTGATAGCAGTTTGAGCCTGATCACGTCATTTTTCTTTCTGGCTTTACAGTGTAAGCATGGCTGCTCCACTAGCAATGTGCACCAAAGAATAACATCCAGCAGTAGAAAACCATGCCAAATCAGACTGGAGTCTGGTGCAGCCTTCCAGCTCACCATCCCTGGTCAAACCATCCAACCCATGCCAGCATGGACAATGGATGTTACATGATGATAATGATGATGATGATCATAATATATATGTATGTATGTATATATATATATATGGTAAAGCAAATTTTAGAGGTAATACTTGATAATTGCAAGCACCTGTATATGCCAGATAGTGGCCGGGGTGAAAGAATAAATTAAAAATGTAAAATTAAAACAGAACACAAAGGATTCCGCGGTACATGTGTTTCAAGCTTTATACACACACAGTCGTTGCATCATTATATAGGTGACATCTTCTTTGTGATATAATGTTTGGGAAAGAATATATTTGTGGCTGAAGATTGCTTTATACCATCTTGTCTATCAATTATATACCTATATAATGATGCAATGACTACAAAGCTTGAAACACGGGTACCACAGAATCCTTTGTGTTCTGTTTTAATTTTACATTTTTAATTTATATATATATATATATATATATATATATATATATATATAATATGGACTGGTGAATAAATGTGCTGACAAACAGACCAAAACTTACTCAACACCCAATACATAAAGTGGAGTATATGTAGAGTATATGTTATGAGGAGTTGTGGTTTCTTTTACATGGTGAATTAGAATTTCAAATTTCTAATTGTTCAACTTGTTTAATTGATCCAGTATGTAAAATTCTGAGCTGCACATCAAGAAGCTTCATTTTTGCTCTCCAGCTGCATGGTTTCAGATTCAGTCCCACAGCATGTCATCCTAGGTAAGTGTCTTCTATTTAGCCATAGGCCAGCTAAAGTCTTGTGAGTGGATTTCATTGATGGAAATTAAAAAAAAAAAACTACAATGCTGAAACCATATTGATATCTGTTAGGCTCTGATGATGGATCTATATGTTCAAAGAGCTTGTTTATTTCTGTGTGTTCTTGACAATGAACCTTTTGTATCTTTTGTCCTCTTTCTTTCAGATGTCCTTCATGAAGTTTCTGTTTCTGATAAGGGATAAACTAGTTGAGGGAGATTATAATATCTAGGGAAGGGAATGGGGATTATTGCATGTGTGTTTGTGTGTGTGTGTGTGTGTGTATGTGTGTTGGTGGTGTTTATATATATATATCACACTAGCACTGACCACTTCCCAGCACCCATACCACACACCATTATGCGCACTCCCACACTCACACAAGCACATAACACCTGAACACAGGCTATATATACATACGCACACAACACACATTAACACACATGACATATATAGACAAAGATAACTTTTGCCCACATATACACACTATACACACGCACACTGTTTGGTCACAGACACTCACACACACACATGTACATACCATGTAAAAAAACATGCATCAACTGTTACACACAACACACACACATACATCAGAGTCACTCGCCCCTATTTACACACACACACACTTACACACTCATACACACCATTCTCACATACACGCATGCATGCACCTTCTCTTGTGACCACTAGCACTTTATTATCACCCTTTCATTCAACCTCTTTTTTTTTATTACTATCTTCCGTTCTTTCAACCTCTTTTTTTCCCAATCATTCACCATGCTAAACCACTGAAATTTACAAGTTTTTTTTTCATTCTCTCTGTTTATTTTCTCTTATTCCTTTCTGTTGAAGATCATACGCTCGAAAGGTAAAAGACTTCCTCATATTTCCCGAGCACCAAACTAATACACCTGCTTGTTGTTCATACACCTGTCTTCGTCTTTTGTTTTTCTATAAATTTCAACTATATATACATATATATATATATATATATATATACACAGGCACACACACACACACACACACACACACACACACACACACACACACACACACACACACACACACACACACACAGAGTCAGTGCTGGGCATCAAGGAGGCAATGACAAATGATTGAGATTTTTGGCAATATGTTGTGCTTGAGAAGAAGACCCATCAAGCCAAGTGAAATCGCAGTCATGAGAGATACTGCTGGCACACAACTGGCACCCATGCTAGTGGCACATAAAAAGCACCCATTACACTCTCAGAGTGGTTGGTGTTAGGAAGAGCATCCAGCCATAGAAACCATGCCAAATCAGACTGGAGGTGGTAAAGGCCCTCTGCATACTAGTCCTGGTCAAACCGTCCAACCCATGCCAGCATGGCCAATGGACGTTAAATGATGATGATGATGATGATATATAAGTGTGTGTGTGTATATATATTTATATATATACACATATACATACATATGCACAGATAGACCTATACGTGTACATTGAAAACACATCTGGAAAGTAGAAATTGCTATTAGTGTCTCTAAGGTTGCTATAGTAATGCATATATGTACATGTATATCTGCATATATGTGTATATAGATGAGTATGTATGTGTGTGTGGGGGGGGGGGGGGGTGAGTAGGTGTGTGGATGTTTGGATTTATTTATTTTCTGCTTTATGTGATTTGTAATGTGTTTTACAACCATTTTTATGACAGTATTGAATTTATACCATGTCAATACATTCTCAATCAACATTTGCTGTGGATCCTTTTAAACTGTTTATTTAAATAACATTATGTCTCTGTATAAATTTTTAATGCTGCCATCAATTTCTTTTTGTCCACTTCATCTTTGCATATTTATAAGTCAATATTTTGTCGTTAATTATAAAGTGGAGCCAGAAATTGCAACCCACCCAGGTTTTTATGACAAGTAAAAAAACATTTTTAAATCAGCTGTTTTATATAAAATCAGCTGTTTTATCAACAGGGACAACATATACACAAGGTATCCAAAATGTCTGAAGGCACATGGCTGAGTGGTTAAAGTGTTGACCTTACTTCCATAAAGTTCTGGATTCAGTTCCTTGAGAGGGTGGCTCATTGTCTCCTTGAGCAAGGCACTTCATTTCATATTGTTACATATCAACTTGGCTAAAAATAATTACTACAAGCCTAGTGCTGGGGCAGCCCTCTCTCTCTTTTTCTCTCTCTCTCTCTCTCTCTCTCTCTCTCTCTCTCTCTCTCTCTCTCTCTCAGCCATGTCAGCACCTCACATATTTATATATCTTTATATATCATCATAATCATCATCAACATTTAACGTCTTTATCCATGGGTTGGATGGTTTGACCAGGGCTGGTAAGCTGGAAGGCTGCACCAGATTCCAGTCTGATTAGGCACGGTTTTCTACGGCTGGATACCCTTCCTAACGCCAACCACTCCAAGAGTGTAATGGGTGCTTTAACATGCCACCGGCACAAGTGGTGTGTGTGTGTGTGTGTGTGTACATGTATGTGTGGAGGCGCAATAGTCCAGTGGTTAGGGCAGCGGACTCGCGGTCATAGCATCGCGGTTTCGATTCCCAGACCAGGTGTTGTGAGTGTTTATTGAGCGAAAACACCGAAAGCTCCATGAGGCTCCGGCAGGGGATGGTGGCGAACCCTGCTGTACTCTTTCACCACAACTTTCTCTCACTCTTACTTCCTGTTTCTGTTGTGCCTGTAACTCAAAGGGTCAGCCTCGTCACACTGTGTCACGCTAAATATCCCCAAGAACTACGTTAAGGGTACACGTGTCTGTGGAGTGCTCAGCCACTTGCACGTTAATTTCATGAGCAAGCTGTTCTGTTGATCGGATTAACTGGAACCCTCGACGTCGTAAGCGACGGAGTGTCAACAGCAACATGTATGTAAATGTGCATGAGTTGGTGTCCGTCATTTCTAATCTTCCATTAAAACATGTCCAGCCATGGGAAAATATTATTTTACATGTAAACAGGTAAGGTTTGGTGGCAGGGAGGGAGTCCAGCCACAGAAAATCTGCCTCAACATACTCCATCCAATCAATGTGAATACAGGAAAGGCACATTCGAACCATGATGATGTTTTAATCCATAATATTCTTTTATTTGTTTTAGTCATTTGACTGGTGCCATGCTGGAGCACTGCCTTTAGTCAAGCAAATAATAAGGTACTCAGAAATCTGGATGGTTGTACATTTAAAGATTTTTATTAATATGTCACATGTTTTTATAAATCATATATATGAGTATCTTATTATTTTTTCTAATATATATATATATATATATATATAAAACAAAGTAAAGTTGTAAGATACCTCACGAGTGGAAATATATATGAAAGAAGGTTTGAAAATGCCATTTTAAAGACGTTTATTCACTTGACCAGTTTCACTTCTTTATTAAAAGATTGTCAAAAGTAAAATGTAAAGCTTTGTTGAGTTAAGTACTGGTATATATATATATATATACGACAGGCTTCTTTCAGTTTCTGTCTACCAAATCCACTCACAATACTTTGGTCAGCCCAATGCTATAGTAGAAAACATTTGCCCAAGGTACCATGCAGTGGGACTGAACCCAGAACCATGTGGCTGGTAAGCAAGCTTCTTACCACACAGCCACGTACAGAATTTGTAGCAGAAATTCTTCTTAAAGAGTACTGGAGCTAGACTAAGGACAGAATTGGCTAAGAAGAGTTAATTTTGCAGATATGTTCAGATCTTATCAACTTGGAAAAATAGATGTAAAAAGTGTGGGTGATTAAATTATATTTTATGTTGCAGGCAATATGCCATTATATGTGTTCTGACTAGTCTCTGTTGTTGTTGATGTTGTTGCTGCTGCTGCTGGTGCTGTTGTTTTTATTGTTGTAAATATCATTGCTATGGTAACGTTTCATACACTAGTTGACCTTCTGAACAACATATCGGCAATATCAGATACGTATGTATGCGTGTGCATGTGTATATATGTATATGTATAAATATATGTATATATGTATGTATATATATATATATATATATATATATATATATATATATATATATATATATATATATATATATATATATATATATATGTATATGCATATGTATGTATGTATGTATGTGCAAGTGTGTGCACATGTGTGTATAAATATGTGTATGTGAATAGGTGTGTGAGTTTATATATGTGTGCATGTGTATAATCGGATGTGTGCAAGAGTGTGTGTACGTAAATCCTATATGTATATTTATATATATGCATACGATGGGTGTGCAGATACGTGTGTGTGTGTGTGTGTGTCTATATATGGTATATGTCCATGTGGGCATGTGTCTGTATGTATATGTGCTATGTGTATATGTGCATACATGTATGCACTTGCTCATATACATATGGATGTACATGTGTGTGAGATTTATAAATGAGTGTGTATGCATATGCAAGCGAGCATATGTATGTTTCTATATGTGTCCATATATGGCTTATGTGTATGTACATGAACACATGCGTAGTTGTGTGTGAAGTGAGTTCAGCTATGTGTATATATGTGTCTACATGTAGCGTATGCACATGTTATACATGTATATGTCTCGATGTATGTGCTCATGTATGAAGTATGTATGTAAATAATTTGCTTTTTAATTTATTTTACATAATTAGTAAATATCGTTGAGACATTCTTCTTTTGGTTTCATTTTCTCTACGATGGTCATATTTGATACCAAAGATAAAGCTGAATGTTTTGGTGAAAATGGAACACAACATAGTTTATGTTATAATAAATAGTGAAACTTGTATAACTTTACAGCAGCAATAGTTTCAGATGTAGTAAAAATGTTAGGAATTGGTAAAATTCCAAATTCGAATGTTGGTACAAACCTACTAATTCTCTTAATATCAGAATTATGTTTGTGAGGGTGGATAAATGATATTTCATATTTATTACCAGCATAAGCACAAGGCTGAAAATTTGTGGTGAGAGTTGTGATGAGAGTTGAGATGAAGTATAATACAATATATATATATATATATATATATATATATATATATATATATATATATATATATATAGATATAGATATAGATATATATATATATATACATAACTGTCCAACCCATGCCAGCATGGAAAGCAGACGTTAAACGACGATGATATATATATATACACTTTACTCTTTTACTTGTTTCAGTCATTTGACTGCGGCCATGCTGGAGCACCGCCTTTAGTCGAGCAAATCGACCCCAGGACTTATTCTTTGTAAGCCTAGTACTTATTCTATCGGTTTCTTTTTACTGAACCACTAAATTATGGGGACGTAAACACACCCGCATCGGTTGTCAAGTGATGGTGGTGGGGACAAACACAGACACACACACACACACACACACACACACACACATACATATATATATATATATATATATCATCATCATCATCGTTTAACGTCCGCTTTCCATGCTAGCATGGGTTGGACGATTTGACTGAGGACTGGTGAAACCGGATGGCAACACCAGGCTCCAGTCTGATTTGGCAGAGTTTCTACAGCTGGATGCCCTTCCTAACGCCATACACATATATACGATGGACTTCTTTCAGTTTCTATCTACCAAATCCACTCACAAGGCTTTGGTCGGCCCAAGATTATAGTAGAAGACACTTGCCCAAGGTGCCACACAATGGGACTGAACCCGGAACCATGTGGCTGGTAAGCAAGCTACTTACCACACAATACACAATACATATATATATATATATATATATATATATATATATATATATATATATATATATATATATTTACACATATACATATACTATATATATATACATACATACACACACACACACACACACATAGGCACAGGAGTGGGTGTATGGTAAGAAGCTTGCTTCTCAACCATGTGGTTCTGGGTTCAGTCCCACAGTATCGCTCCATGGGCAAGTGTCATCTACTATAGCTCCAGGCTGACCAAAGCCTTGTAAGTGGATTTGGTAGATGGCAACTGAAAGAAGCCCATCGTATATATATGTATATGTGTGTGCGCATATGTCCCTCCATCACCACTTGACAACCGATGTTGGTGTGTTTACATCCCCGTAACTTAGTGGTTCGGCAAAAGAGACCACTAGAATAAGTACCAAGCTTAAAAAATAAGTACTGAGGTTGATTCATTATAATGAGATTCAATCTCATGAAGAACTTTATATGCTTGATCTCTCTTTCTCTCTCTCTCTTTCTCTCTCTCTCTCTCTCTCTCTCTCTCTATATATATATATATATATATATATAGGCACACGAGAGGCTGTGTGGTAAGTAGCTTGCTTACCTGGCTTCTGGTTACCCAGAGTGCATTTAGTTTGTCGTTTGTGTGCAAGTCATATGTTACTTTTTTTGCTGCTTTGAGAGCAAAGAGAATGTATTCAGACCTTAGCGGGCCTGAGTTGTCTTCAGTGGAGGAGGAGCTCGTGAAGGCGGTGGAAAAAATGGATAAAATATAAGAAAAAACAAAGAGTTTTGCTGAGGCTGCGGAGGTGAAGAGAAAGGAAGTGGACTTGGCTAGATTGAAGGAGTATGGCAAGATGACACAGAAGGTGGGCGGCGACGTGAAGTTGTTGCCCCTAAAAGAACCATGGAGAACATGGAGAAAAAACATCACCTACAAGGTGCACTCTTTGGAGAACAAGAAGGTCGAACAGGTGGAAGCGGCAAAAATGGAAAAGGCACTGAGGGAACAATCAAGCCAAATAATGTATATAACAAGAGGAAGAAAATACGGGACGGTGGTTGTGCAGTTTAGGACAGTGGAAGAGGCGAGGAGGCTGGCGAGTGTAG
>NC_142929.1:127922268-127954768 GCF_046866305.1 Octopus bimaculoides | reverse complement strand
TATATATATATATATATATATATATATATATCATCATCATCATCATCATCGTTTAACGTCCGCTTTCCATGCTAGCATGGGTTGGACGATTTGACTGAGGACTGGTGAAACCGGATGGCAACACCAGGCTCCAGTCTGATTTGGCAGAGTTTCTACAGCTGGATGCCCTTCCTAACGCCAACCACTCAGAGAGTGTAGTGGGTGCTTTTACGTGTCACCCGCACGAAAACGGCCACGCTCGAAATGGTGTCTTTTATGTGCCACCCGCACAAGCCAGTCCAGGGGCACTGGCAACGATCTCGCTCGAAAATCCTACAGGAGCCAGTCAGGCGGTACTGGCAACGGCCACGCTCAAAATGGTGCATCTCATGTGCCACCCGCACAAGAACCAGTCCAGGGGCACTGGCAACGATCTTACTTGGCTTGCCGGGTCTTCTCACGCACAGCCCATTTCCAAAGGTCTCGGTCCGTAGTCATCGCCTCGGTGAGGCCCAATGTACGAAGGTCTTGCCTCACCACCTCAGCCCAGGTCTTCCTGGGCCTACCTCTTCCACGGGTTCCCTCAACTGTTAGGGTGTGGCACTTTTTCACGCAGCTATCCTCCTCCATTCTCACCACATGTCCATACCAGCGCAATCGTCTCTCTTGCACGCCACAACTGATGCTTCTAATGTTCAGCTTTTCTCTCAAGATACTTACACTCTGACGGGTATTCACATTGACATTACACATCCAACGGAGCATACTGGCTTCATTCCTTGCGAGCTTACGTATGTCCTCAGCAGTTACAGCCCATGTTTCACTGCCATGTAGCATGGTTGTTCGTACGCATGCGTCATACAGTCTGCCTTTTACTCTGAGTGAGAGTCCCTTTGTCGCCAGCAGGGGTAAGAGCTCTCTAAACTTTGCCCAGGCTATTCTTATTCTAGCAGCTACACTTTCAGCGCACCCACCCCCACTACTAACTTGGTCGCCCAGATAGCGGAAGCTATCGACTACCTCTAGTTTTTCACCCTGGAATGAGATAGAAGTTGTTTCCTGTTTGTTTGCAGTCTTTATTGCACCTGAACATCTGCCACAAACAAAAACTAACTTGCTAGTTAACCTGCCTTTGATGTTGCTGCACCTCTTATGTGTCCATAGCTTGCACCGGGTACATCTTATAGAGTTACTACCTACTCCTTTTCTACATACTGAGCAGGGCCATCTACCTGAAGGGGTTTGTGTTTTATCTACCTTCCTACTTATTAGGATTTTGGTTTTAGCTAGGTTGACTCTAAGGCCCTTCAATTCTAGACCTTGCTTCCACACCTGAAACTTCTCCTCTAGTTCTGATAGTGACTCCGCAATTAGGGCAAGGTCATCAGCATAGAGGAGCTCCCAGGGGCAACCTGTCTTGAACTCCTCTGTGATTGCCTGGAGGACTATGGTAAATAATAGGGGGCTGAGGACGGAACCTTGGTGGACCCCTACCTCTACCCGGAATTCATTGCTGTACTCATTTCCAACCCTCACCTTACTGGCCGCATCTCTGTACATGGCTCGCACAGCTCTCACTAGCCATTCTTCTATCCCAAGTTTCCATACATATATATATATATATATATATATATATATATATATATATATATATATATATATATTATAATGTTAGGGAATTGCAAAATCCAAACTTATCAAATTGAGTTGTATCATGAAAAATATTTTTATAATTTAGAGTATACATATACATGTGTGTGTGCATGTGTGTCCATGTGTACATATATATATCATCATCATCATCATCATCATCGTTTAACGTCCACTTTCCATGCTAGCATGGGTTGGACGATTTGACTGAGGACTGGTGAAACCGGATGGCAACACCAGGCTCCAATCTAATTTGGCAGAGTTTCTACAGCTGGATGCCCTTCCTAACGCCAACCACTCAGAGAGTGTAGTGGGTGCTTTTACGTGTCACCCGCACGAAAACGGCCACGCTCGAAATGGTGTCTTTTATGTGCCACCCGCACAAGAGCCAGTCCAGGGGCACTGGCAATGATCTCGCTCGAAAACCCTACCAGGCCAGTCAGGCGGTACTGGCAACGGTCACACTCAGGATGGTACATCTTATGTGCCACCCGCACAAGAGCCAGTCCAGGGGCCCTGGCAACGATCTCACTTGGCTTGCCAGGTCTTCTCACGAACAGCACATTTCCAAAGGTCTCGGTCAGTAGTCATCGCCTCGGTGAGGCTCAATGTTCGAAGGTCTTGCCTCACCACCTCAGCCCAGGTCTTCCTGGGCCTACCTCTTCCACTGGTTCCCTCAACTGTCAGGGAGTGGCACTTTTTCACGCAGCTATCCTCATTCATTCTCACCACATGTCCAAACCAGCGCAATCGTCTCTCTTGCACACCACAACTGATGCTTCTTATGTTCAGCTTTTCTCTCAAGATACTTACACTCTGATGGGTATGTACATTTACATTACACATCCAGCGGAGCATACTGGCTTCATTCCTTGCGAGCTTACGCATGTCCTCAGCAGTCACAGCCCATGTTTCACCACCATGTAGCATGGCTGTTCGTACACATGCGTCATACAGTCTGCCTTTTACTCTGAGTGAGAGTCCCTTTGTCGCCAGCAGAGGTAAGAGCTCTCTAAACTTGGCCCAGGCTATTCTTATTCTAGCAGTTACACTTTCAGCGCACCCACCCCCACTACTAACTTGGTCACCCAGATAGCGGAAGCTATCGACTACCTCTAGTTTTTCTCCCTGGAATGAGATAGAAGTTGTTTCCTGTTTGTTTACAGTGTTTATTGCACCTGAACATCTGCCACAAACATGTATATGTATATATAAATATATATAGTTGGAATTTACAAAAAAACAAAAGAGGAAGAGAGGTGTGTAAACAACAAACAGGTGTATTAGTTCAAAGCTCAGGAAGGTGAGAAAGTCTTTTATGTTTTGAGCCTACACTCTTCAGCAGAAAGGAACACGAAAAAATAAGCAGAGAGACAATAAAAAAAGCTTTAGTGGTGATGGCCATATATATATATATATATATATATATATATATATATATATATATATGAATATAAGTGAGGTTCATATAGGGTGAAGGTGGGGAGGGGGTCAAGCATAATACATATGATTTATGCTTCTAAATTCTTGGCAATATTTCACATTCATTTCCTTTACTTTTCACCTTACAATCCTCATCATTGTAGTTGTCACAATTGTGATTTTTATCGTTGTCATCATTGGCATTGCTACAACCACCACCACCACCACCACCACTACCACCACTACCATCACCATCACCATCATCTTCGTCATCATCATTTTCATTATCCTCACCATTTTTATAATTATCATCACCATCTTCATCATCATCACACTACCATCATCATCATCATCATCATTACTATCCTCATCATCACAATCATTATCATCATTACTATCCTCATCATCACAATCATTATCATCATTACCATCATCATCATCATCTCTGGGTTTCACTGTGTATCTTCTGATTTCATAGAAGCCCACAAAATCATCCACCATCTTTCCAACAAGTCATCTTTTTGGGCGGGGTGGGGGGAGAATTCATTACCTGTATCACTTGCTTATAAAATCAACCAACATTACAACAGCCATCACATTATTTTATGCTCAGAATTGTCACACCATAGAACACATCACTTATGCTGGTTCGTAGATCCTAAGACACTGTCTTCTCAAAAATTCCCTTGCTTTCCCAGAATTCTCCAGCACTGGTCCTGATGTGACCCTGAACCCCTTTGTCTCTATGGCTCTTTTACTCTTCATTTTTCTGCCTTTTGGTATTTTATTCTGTGTACTACGCATGCACTTTTGGCTATCATTGCTAATTTCCTTTATTTGACTTATTTCTGCTTTCTGTTCCCTCATCTATCCTGTTTTATCACCATCACCATCATCATCATCATCATCATCATCATCATCATCATCATCATCATCATCGTCGTCGTCATCATCGTCGTCGTCGTCATCATTGTCAAAAGCAACAACAACAGCACAACAATAAAAGCGACAACAATTTACAGTATATTTCTTTCTTTGCTGATGTGTTTTGGCATTATACCAGGTTGAACCAAAAGTTTTTTGAGATTTTCACTGATGAATTTTGGCAACTTGTATCTCCATGTTATATCGTTAATTTGATACTCGTTATCCAATTGTTGCTGGATTGTTTATTCTTTCTTTCTTTCCATATATAACATGTAAACATAAATTGCTTATTCTTTGTTTTAAAGCTTTGATAATGAGTGGGGGGAAAAATTACAATCAGAGCCATTTTATGCTACCTGTGTAAAAAAGGGCTGAGTGTAAGGGCAGTGGCAAAAGAAATTAATAATGTGGATGGCCCCAAAACTGTCAATGAATGTGTGACACAGAGCTGGTTCAGACATTTCAAGGAAAGTGACATAAGTCTTGAAGACAAACCAGAATCAAGAAGGTATTCTGTTGTGGAAGACACGGCCTCGCTTGAAATGGTTGAACAACAGCTGAACACAAGCACTTGTACACTGACAGCAGAACTTTCCCCTTGGCAAAGCACCATCAGTCAACAACTCTATAAGCTTGGCCTTAGGAACATGCTGTTGAAAAGTTTCTCATTAACTGACAAATGGCCAAGCTCAATTACATGTGAATATTTGCAAACTGCTATCAAATCCTTGAGACGCCCAATTTTTGTGTTTAAATGTAACGGGGGGGGGGTGAAAATGGCTCTATTTTCATAATCCTCATCATTATCATCATCATCGTTTAACGTCTGCTTCCCATGCTGACATGAGTTGGACAGTTTGACTGGGGACTGGTGAGCCAGGTGGCTGCACCAGGCTCCAATCTGATCTGGCAGGGTTTCTACAGTTGGATGCCCTTCCTAACGCCAACCACTCCTCCCCCCCAAATTTCAGGCCTTGTGCCTTTAGTAGAAAGGATTATTATTATTGTTATTATTATTATTATTATTATTATTATTATTATTATTATTATTATTATTATTATTATGGCAAGTTGGCAAAGTCATTAGCATGCCAGGCAAAATGCTTAGTGGTATTTCATTTATCTTCACATTCTGAGTTCAAATTCTACCAAGGTAAACTTTGCTTTTCATCCTTTTGGGGTCAATAAAATAAGAACCAATTGAGCAATGGGGTCAATGTAATCAACTTACCCAATCTCCTGAAATGCTGACCTTGTGCAAATATTTGAAATTAACAAAAAAGTACTTTGGATCGTAGGGCGACATGCTGTGCTTGAGGAGACCTGTTGAGTCAAGTACATCAAAATCAAAATCAAATGGAAATTGTAGTCATAGTCCCCGTGCTAGTGGCAAGTAAAAAGCACCATCTGAACGTGGCTGGTGCCAGTGCTGCCTTGACTGGCTCCCATGCCAGTGGCACATAAATAACACCATCTGATTGTGGTCAATGCCAGCCCTCTCTGGCTCCTGTGCTGGTAGTACGTAAAAAAGTACCCAGTACACTCTCGGAGTGGTTGGCGTTAGGAAGGGCATCCAGCTGTAGAAACACTGCCAGATCAGACTGGAGCCTGGTGCAGCCTCCTGGCTTCCCAGACCCCAGTCGAACCATCCAACCCATGCCAGCATGGAAAACAAATGATAAACGATGATGATAATGATGATTAAATATTATCAATGTTTATAACAACAGACTAAAGCACACACATATTTAAAGATATACAAATAGTTTTCAAACCAATTACATTATTATGATAGCACCATAATAATTCTTAAGGAGCAAATTTTATCCAATGAATAATTTATGTTAGAAAACCAGTCATAAAATATTATCCTTATATATATTCAGTGAGAGTCATATTATTATATGACTCTCATATAAATATGTGTCAGTACACTAAAGAAATTATAACAACCATATCTTAGTGGTATAATCTTATTCTTCTTTCCCATGTTGCTCGGTGCTTCTCAAAAATGGTTAGCTGCTTGCTTAACAGAAAAATCAATTATTCCTTTTGCAATTTTGTTAAGTAATCATGTCAAATGATTGGATTACACAGCATTAGACTATTCCCACTCAAATTGGTCATACTCTGGTGTTCTCAAATGGAGTAATATTTATGGAGCAATATGGAGCAATATTAATTTCTTGGTGATGTCAAAAACTAAATAATTGCTTGTATTTTGGTTTTCTTAAGTCAAAGAAGACGTTAAGGATGACGTTTCAAGTTTTATCATGGGGTCATGATAGGTGCAAACATGGGTTAAAAAGTAACTTTGGTTTGGTCCCTGGGTAGGTGTGTTCTTCTGTTTTGTTTTTCTTTTACTTGTTTTAGTTGTTGGAGTGAGACCATTATGGGGGTACCATCCTGAAGGGTTTAATCAAACAAATCACCCCCATTATCTATTTTCAAGTCTGGTACTTATTCTATTGGTCTCTTTTGCCAAACAACAAAGTTATGGCGACATAAACAAACCAACACTGGTTGTCAAGCAGTGGTGGAGAGTGGGGTACAAGCACAAATACTAAGACACACATAGATGAATAAAACTTTTATATAAATATATGGTACTCAAGAAGACCCAAATGTGTTAAGACTGGTCCTTCTGGTGATGTAAGGTACTCATGGCGGTACCATGTAAAAGCACCCATGTGGTTCCCCATAAAAGCACCTGTGCAGAGCCATGTAAAAATGGCCATTGTGGTGCTGCATAAAAACACCTATGTGGTTCCACGTAAAAGCTCTGTAAAGTGGTTGGTGTTAGGAAGGGCATCCAGCCATAGAAACCATGCCAAATCAGACTGGAGGTTGGTGCAGCCCTTCAGCTTACCAACCCTGGTCAAACCGTCCAACCCATGCCAGTATGGACAACAGATGTTAAATGATGATGATGATGATGAGGAGGAGGAGGAGGAGGAGGATTATGTGTGTGTGTGTATATATATATGTGTGCGTGTGTAGATAGATAGATAGATAGACAGACAGGTAGATAGATAGATAGATAGATAGATAGATAGATAGATAGATAGATAGATAGATAGATGGGTAGACAGACAGACGGACGGACGGACGGACGGACGGACGGACGGACGGATGGATGGATAGATGGATAGATAGATAGATAGATAGATAGATAGCTAGATAGATGGATGGATGGATAGATGGATATCAGAAAAGCGGTAGTTGGAAAAAGTTGTTGCTCAGATGTGCATATGTACGTATGTATGCATTTATGTATGTATGTATGTATGTATGTACGTATGTATGTATCAATGGCATAGCTAATAGGGAAGGAAGGGGAGCAACCACTCTCCTCAAGCACATTTTTCAAAGTTGGTGCCTTTTCAACAATTCTTTTAACTCTTTAGTTATCCACATCAGTAGTTCTAAGTTTCATACATAACAACAATGTTACTGAAATATGAAATTAATGAATGTAGAATACATTATGTATGTTATAAATAATGAATTATTTAGCATAAGAAATATGTTTAAAATTGCTTGGTTTGTGTCAATGCATATTTTTTGTATGTGTGTGTGGTCTTCCATTTTGGTGAAACATTGCAAACTACTGTCTACATTAATTTTCTGTAGACACATTAGCCGATTCGTTAAATCATCCATAGATTTCTATCATGAAAACATATACTGATAGAGAATTAAGTCTGGAATCTGCCAAAATCAAGCCAGTCCTTTCTAATGAGGCAACAGAAATTGCTGGAACTCACTGCCAGTATAAGAAATTCTCAAACATTGTTTTCAGACAATTGCAGTCCCTGTCAATATAAATGTATACAGTTATGTGCTTTGACTACAGCATTAGAGCATTTTAGCTCTTATTTCTAGCAATAGAGGTGTTTCTAACACCCTAGTCACATTTAGGGATGATTATAGTTTTCCTTTTTACTGGAACATTGCAAACTGCTGTCTACATTAATTTTATACACACACACAAAGAGAGCCAGACACACACACATCCTTTAAGCTCATTTATGTGAAACGTTTTTGAGTGCACTCATAAAAAGCTCTCATTCTGGTTTCCACGTATTATTCCTATCTTCCAGGGTAATTTTATGGGATAGTTATTAGTCTGGTGCTGCTAAAGCATAGGATGAATACAGTAATTATGAGAACTTTTGGCTGGAATTTCATAAATCTTTTAATGCATTGCTACATATGTTTCCGTGGAGGCGCAATGGCCCAGGGCAGTGGACTTGCGGTCATAGGATCGCGGTTTCGATTCCCAGACCGGGCGTTGAGAGTGTTTATTGAGCGAAAACACCTTAAGTTCCACGAGGTTCCAGCAGGGGATGGTGGCGAACCCTGCTGTACTCTTTCACCACAACTTTCTCTCACTCTTACTTCCTGTTTCTGTTGTGCATGTAATTCAAAGGGTCAGCCTTGTCACACTGTGTCACGCTGAATATCCCCGAGAACTACGTTAAGGGTACACGTGTCTGTGGAGTGCTCAGCCACTTGCACGTTAATTTCACGAGCAGGCTGTTCTGTTGATCAGATCAACTGGAACCCTCATCGTCATAAGCGACGAAGTGCCAACGACAACAACATATGTTTCCACAAATCACATGAGGACTCCAGCATAAGCTGTGTGCACAATACTGTAAGTGCCTTTTATTATTATTATTATATAATTGAACATACAAGGAAAATAATACTAGACAAATATATTGGTTGTATGAGAAAAATAATAAAACCATCAACAAATGCATCACTAACAAATAGCACACTTACTTAACCAACAACATTGACAGAACAGCAAGGAACCAGAAATCACAAACTGATAACATCTAAACAAAAATTTTCTCCCTTCCCGTTACAGCATGTAAAATCATTAAAGTAGCACCCTGCTGCAATCAGGGTTAAATCTAATACTCCTCTTTCCTTGTTCCTGTCCACACAAGCCTGCGACGCTGGTAACGATTATGCTCGAATGGTGCTATTTACAGGCCACTAGCACAGAAGCCAGACAGCTGCTCTGGCAATGAACACGCTCAGACAGTGCTGTTAGTGCTCCACTGGCGCAGGTGCCAGTCATCGAGTATGGTTCGATTATGATTTCAATTTCACTTGCCCCAACAGGTCTTCGCAAGCAGAGTTTAGTGTCCAATGAAGGAGAGGTTGGCATGGGTGCCAGTCGTCGGATTCGGTTCGATTTCGATTTCAGATTTCAAATTTCAAATTCCAAATTCACTTGCCTCAACAGGTCTTCGCAAGCAGAGTTTTTAGTGTCCAATGAAGTAAAGATACGAATAAGTGAGCTGGCTACACTTCTGGCAGAGGCCACAGATTATCCTCTCACTTGCCTTGCCAGGTCTTCTCACGTACTGCATATTTCCAAAGGCCCTGGTCACTAGTCATTGCCTTGGTGAGGCCTAAAGTTTGAAGGTCGTGCTTCACCACCTCATCCCAGGTCTTCCTGGGTCTACCTCTTCCACAGGTTCCCTCAACTGCTAGGATGATGATGATGATGATGATGTATATGTATATATTTATGTATATATTTATGTATATATATATATATATTTATGTCTGTGTATATATATATATATATATATATATATATATATATATATATATATAAGTATATATGTTTATGCATGTACTATTGCCACAAACAAACATGGCTATATGGCTTCTGTCATAAGAACAGCAACAACATTATTCCTATTCTTCTTCTTATTATTATTATTATTATTATTATTATTATTATTATTATTATTATTATTATTATCATTATTATTACTATTCAACTGAGAAATGTTATGGCCACTAAGTCAGAATAAAATATGAAGATAACAGGAAGAGAAGGCAAAAGAAGGGCAAAGTGATGTTCAGAAACAGTGTACATATAGAAAGCAGACTTAATTTCAATTTTTCATCTCACTTTGCATTGGCAGTGTTGTGAATTTAGGCATCAATTATGGTAAGAGCATGAACTGTATGGAAGTGAAACACAGAACCGTATTTCTAAGCGTTAGATGTTAATAAACGCAAGTAGGCCAATGTTGGAATTATTGATTTCTTTGACTAGCTAGGAAGACCGATTTTCGTTTCATAAGGAAGGTAAATTGTTGATTGAATAACTCAAAACTTATTACTGGTATATTTTGTATCATCAACCTCAGAGAAAGATTTTTAAAAAGGAGCCGATTTGAAACCATTGAAATTTAAATCACTAAATGCGAAAAAGTTGACTTTTTTAATTCTTGTAAAACGTTTTAAACTGATGTCCTTCAATTTGAACGAAATTGCAAGGCATGCATGCATCATCATCATCATCAAACATCATCATCATCATCAAACATCATCATCATCATCAAACATCATCATCATCAAACATCATCACCATCATCAAACATCATCATCATCATCAAACATCATCATCATCAAACATCATAATCATCATCATCATCATCTTAATCATCATCATCATTATCATTGTCGTTATCATCATTACCATCATCATCATCATCATCATCATCATCATCATCATCATCATCAATCATCATCATCATCAAACATCATCATCAGCATCGTAATCATCATCACCACCACCACCAACACCACCACCAACACCACCACCACCACCATCATCATCATCATCATCATCATCGCCATCATCATCGTAATCATCATCATCACCACCAACACTACCACCACCACCACCACTACCACCACCACCACCACCATCATCATCATCATCATCATGTTCAATGCCAGGTCCGCCTGACTGACTCCTGTGCTGGTGGCACATAAAAAGCACCAATCGATCGTGATCGATGCCAGTACACCCTGACTGGTTCCTGTGCTGGTGGCACTTAAAAAGCACCATCTGAACGTGTTCATTTCCGGGCCCACCTTATTGGCTCCGGTGTGGGTGGCACATAAAAAGCACCCACTACACTCTCGGAGTGGTTGGCATTAGGAAGGGTATCCAGCTGTAGAAACATTGCCAGACCAGATTGGAGCCTGGTGCAGCCACTGGCTCTCCAGACCTCAGTCAAACCGTCCAACCGATACCAGCTTGGAAAACGTGTGTCTGTGTGTCTGTGTTTGTCCCCCCACCATCACTTGACAACCGATGTTTATATGTTTACGTCCCTGTAACTTAGCAGTTTGGCAAAAGAGACTGATAGAATAAGTAGTAGGCTTACAAAGAATAAGTCCTGGGGTCAATTTGTTCAATTAAAGGCGGTGCTCCAACATGGCCACCTACACACACACACACACACACACACACACATATATATATATATGTACCCCCTCATCATGTGAATTAATCACTATACAATGCCCCTTGTAAAGCTAATTTAAATACCGAAAATCGGTTGGATTTTACAACACCCATATAATATGTATATATTTATATAAAAAAATATTAAACTATGCGAAATGAAGACATTTTTCTTCATTTCTCTTTACATATTTTCAACCTATATATATCTATTTATATATATATATATATATATATATATAACGTGAGAGAGTTAGAGGTTGGGGGTTCAACCCACTAAGGGATAGTATCTATCCAATATATATATATACCAAAAATAGTATTGACAGTACCATTGAGGTTTCAGCTTGCTAAGCCATCATTGAACTGTCTGATGATGATATATAACCTAAATACTCTTCCAACTGATTATGTCTGCTCTGCACATTTAGCCACTCTTACATCACCATGCATACATACATACAAACATACACACATGGAAACATATATATATAAACATAGATACACACATATATACATACATGCATACATATACACATGCATACATGCGCTTATGCATGCATACATACATGCATACATACATACATACATGCATGCATGCATGGATACATACATACATGCATACATATATACATACACACACATACATACATACATGCATGCATACATACATACATACAAACATACATACATACATACATACATGCATGCATGCATGCATGCATGCATGCATACATACATACATGCATACATTCATGCATACATACATACATATATATACATACATACATGCAGGCATACATACATACATACATACATACATACATACATACATATGCATGCATGCATGCAGGCAAATATGAATATCTCTTTAAAAATCAAAGAGAAAGAGGATAACTATGAAAAACTGCTTTGAAACCCCCAACTTCTACATCCAGATTATAAATTCATATTTATACCAATAATAATCTTGGCACTTGGTTTTGTGAGTAAATGCCTGAATAAGTCAGGATTTACAGAAAAACAAATCAACCAAATTAACTCATATATTAGAAATACAATCTGTAAGGGGAACAGTAAAAATATAAAAACTTTTCCAAATTCGTTTTTGTTATCTCCGCCAGGGGTGAAGCCAGCCCACTTATGCGTACCTTCCTTCATTGGACTTAAAACTCCACTGGCGAAGACCTGTTGAGGCAAGTGAAATCGCAATCGAAATCAAACTAAATTCGACGACTTGCACCCATGCCAACGTCGTCTCCTTTATTGGACATGAAACTCGGCTTGTGAAGACCTGTTGGGGCAAGCGAAAGCAAAATTATGATGGCACCTGTGCCCAGCGTCGCCTTCCTGGCACTCGTGCCAGTGGCACGTGTGAAGACATTCGAGCGAGATCATGCCAGTGCCACTGGACTGGCTCCTGTGCAGGTGGCACATAAAATACACCATTTTGAGCGTGGCCATTGCCAGTACCACCTGACTGGCCTTTGTGCCGGTGGCATGTAAAAGCACCCACTACACTCTCGGAGTGGTTGGCATTAGGAAGAGCATCCAGCTGTAGAAACTCTGCCAAATCAGATTGGAGCCTGGTGTAGCCATCTGGTTCACCAGTCCTCAGTCAAATTGTCCAACCCATGCTAGCATGGAAAGCGGACGTTAAACGATGATGATGATGATGATGATTCCAATGATGATACTTCGTAATCTTTGTTAGAAACCATCTCCTTACTCAGAGGAAAAATTCAAATAATTAGAAAGCAGAAGAGAACATACATAATGCAGCTTTCTCTGCAGTTTTAGTTTAACGATTCCTTCACAAAATATTGATTGTCTGACATGAAATTATAGTAGATGATACTTATCAGGGTGACATACTATGGGATAGAACCTGAAAGCATGTGATTATGAGATGAACTCTGTACCTATACAGCCATGCCTGTGTCTAAATTGATAAAAGTTATCCTGGAAAAATGGATGCACAAATTAGCAGAGAAAATTAATATTTAGGCTAAACCCATTATCATGATGAAATTAGAAATTTCAATCTTAGCTTTTTCAATATCGCTCTTTAACTTATGAAAACAAGAAGTAATTAATTTTGGTTTTTGACATCATCAAGAAAATAATTTTAATCAGTAAAAGCTACTCTATTTGAGGATGCCAAAATGTAACCAAAATGAGCTGGAATACTGGAATGCTTTGTTTGCCAAAAGTAGAATTCTGTCATGTTGTGTAAGCCATTGTTGAGGTTACCACTGTATATATTACAGGTCTGTAGTGACTAAAGCAAGAATATATTAAAATGGTTCCTAATTGTCTTTTCCAAATCTATTGGAAGTGTTGTTCTCAGTCCTGTAATTATTCCACACCTTTGCTGCTTGTAGCAGTGAGAATACACCTCCTCTTAATACCAGAACGAGATGATTTAGGATGCTGGTGATTTGGCACGTTAGAGTGGACATTGAACCTCTTTTAGTGACAGTACTTTTTGCCACTAGAGGCAAACACACACACACACACACACACACACACACACACACACACACACACACACACACACACACACATGCATGCACATGCCTATATATACTATATATACACTGGTTCCCTGTGCTGGTGGCATGTAAAAAGCACCATCTGAATACAGTCGATGCTAGCTCCCCGCCCTGACTGACTCCTGTGCCAGTGGCACGTAAAAATCACCCGCTACACCCTTGGAGTGGTTGGCATTAGGAAGGGCATCCAGCTGTAGAAACTTTGCCAGATTAGATTGGAGCTTGGTGCAGCCTCCTGGCTTTCCAATCTCCATTCAAACCATCCAACCAATGCCAGCATGATGATGATGATTATACACATACAGATAGACAGACTGTGTGTGTGTGAGAGAGAGAGAGAGAGAGAGAGAGAGAGAGAGACTACAGATTGTTAATTTAATATAATTGACGTAAACACTTTCCCTCTCACACCTTCAAGATTTTCAGAGGGAGTAAGGGGAGCAGTAGTATTGGGGCATGCACTGTAACAGTGCTTCACTGCAGCCACCATTTGTTGGTGATTCCTTACTCTTGATGGATGACCACTCTGGCGATAACCTTCCAACCTATGGGTCTGTTTGGGTAGACGTAAAGTTCTGAGTTCAAATTCTGTTACAGTTGACTTTGCCTTTCATCCTTTCGTGGTCGATAAATTAAGTACTAGTTTCATACTGGGATTGATGTAATTGACTGGCTCTCCTCCTCAAAAATTCTGGGCCTTGTGCATAGAGTAGAAAGGATTCTGTGTCAAGCTGAATTGTCCCTGGGGGTTATGTTAAGGTTATTCATATCTGTGGAGTGCTCAGCCAGTTGCATGTTAATTTCACAAGTAGGATCTTCTGTTGATCAGATCAACTGAAACCATCAGGAAGTCAGTCACTTTTCTTTTTTTTTTTTGTTTGGTCACTGACTTACTTAACCCTTCAGCATTTAAACTGACAATATCGAGCCCAAATATTCTACATGTTTTATGTTCAAACTAGTCAGGTCCAGCCTCTCACAACTACCCTACAATGTCTTTCTAAAAATAAACAATCAGATCATGAAAACCTTGAAGGTGTGAGACAATGCATAATCAACTCAAATCAATGGGAATAAATATGCATTACATTTGATAGAGTAATCTGAATGCTAAAGGGTTAAGCCCTTTGCTCCCTGTGGAGCTTAGGCCTTTGATGACTTCCACTTTCTCAACTCTGGATTGTCTCTATTTGGACCCCTACTTTGTCAGCTCTGCCTCAGTATCACACCTCCAGTTGTTTTTAGGGCCTTAGTCTTCCAGGTCTTGATTTTGAATTGTTGTCAAAGCTTCTATAGCATTGCTCCTTCTTTTTTAGGTTAGGTTGTTGGCCCTATGCAAATCCATTTTAACCTTTGGGAAGAGGTGGCTTATTTTAGCCTAACCACTAACCTTTGACCTGTCCAGCAGAGGAGGCCTTATTAGAAGTTTGTGCTCTACTGACATAGCTCTCGGGGTCATTATGACAACAAGCCACCATGTCACAAGGGAAATCTACTTTGTGGTGGATTTATAATGAAAATCTGTATTATTTGTTGTTTGGTATATTCTAAACTATATAAAATGCAAGTTGCAACTAATCAGCCTTCATGCAGTTGGGGTTTCAAAAACAAGTCATTGTGGGGAAAAAAAACTCAGCTCTTTTCAGGTCTTTAAATGATTATACTCTTTTACTCTTTTACACTTTTACTTGTTTCAGTCATTTGACTGTGGCCATGCTGAAGCACCGCCTTTAATCGAGAAAATCGACCCCAAGACTTATTCTTTGTAAGCCTAGTACTTATTCTATTGGTATCTTTTTGCCGAACCGCTAAGTTACGGGCACATAGATACACCAGCATCGGTTGTCAAGTGATGGTGGGGAGGACAAACACAAACACACACACACACACACACACACGCACATATATATATATATATATATATATATATATATCATCATCATCATCATCATCATCATCGTTTAACGTCCACGACAGGCTTCTTTCAGTTTCCGTCTACCAAATCCACTCACAAGGTTTTGGTCGGCCTGAGGCTATAGTAGAAGACACTTGCCCAAGGTGCCACATAGTGGGACTGAACCCAGAACCATGTGGTTGGTAAGCAAGCTACTTACCACACAGCCACTCTTGTGCCTGGTTAGAAACTGTAGTTATGAAGAATAAGGAAATTGATACAAAGAGAGATGCAGTTGTCTGTGTGTGTGTTTGTCTGTGTGTGTGTGTGTGTGTGTGTGTGTGTGTGTGTGTTCATATGGATGACTGTGTGTAATCATGTGTATGCATGCACATATGTGTATGCGTGTACAAAACAAAGTCTGCTTCTGGGTAGTAAAAGAAATGTTTTCATATTACAGGACTGTATTACAATTATGCAATGCTTCATTATGAGTTATTTTACTGAATAACAACAAATAAGTAAAAACACAATGTTATCACAGGGTGAAAAATGGTGATAATGGAATGTTGTCTATCAGAGTTTAGTAATCAGAAGAGTGGAATGGTGGAAGAATATTCTTGAATGAGTAAAGGGCTCTGACTAAAATGTTAAGTTTTTTTATCTCTTACATGTTCCAGTGAATAGACAGTGGTCATGCTGGGGCATCACCTTGAACAGTTTTACTTGAACGAATTGATTACAGTTCTTATTTTGTTAAAGCCCGATGCTTATTCTTATTGGTCTCTTTTGCCAAATTAAGTTTTGGAGACATAAACAAACCAACACTTATTGTCAAGTGGTGGTGGTGGTGGAGAAACAGACAAATAGACACACACAACAAAGGGATATATGTGTGTGTGTATGAGTGTGTGTATGAGTGTGTGTATTCTAGAAGTGCTGTGTGCTCCGCCCACACTTAACAAGAAAACTTCTCACATACTCTACCATGACAAACCAAACTATGTCTCTACATCTCTTCTCTTCCTCACATTTCCACTTCATGCACTAGGCCTACCTCCCACTCCCAACCCTGTTCTCTTGGCCCTGTGCCACTGTCTCATTGCTCTCCACTAGCTTCTGATTTGTGTGTTCCACCCATGACCTGTCTCACTGTATCATTGATATCTGCTAGCCACCCCACCTGTATGTTCCACCCACACATAACAAGGAAACTTTTCACACATCCTCCCCCAACAAACTAATCTACATCCCCACATCTCTTCTCTTCCTCACATTTCCTCTTCAAACACTATACCTAGCTTTCACTCCCCAGCCCTGAACTCATGACTCTGTTCCTCTGTATCACTGCTATCTGGTAGATCCCACCCCCACCCCAACTCTATATATACCCAGATTTCTTCCACTCACTCCCCACTCCGCACTCTTTAATCACACTTCCTTCGCAATATCCTGCCACTTATATTATGACATTTGAACCTCAAGAGTATGCCCTGGCACTTTCCACCATCTGTATCTCTCTTTTTTTTTTACTCAACCATCCCATTTATATTCTGATCCCCATCCCTTGTGAGTATGCCCAGCACTTTGCCACCATCTCTATCCTGCTGTCTCCCAATCTGTCTCTCTTTCTCCTGCACTTCCCTCAGGTTTGAGTAAGCCATGTATTTTCTTTGTGGCAGTGCACTTCTCTCTCTCTCTCTCTCTCTCTCTCTCTCTCTCTCTCTCTCTCTCTCTCTCTCTCTCTCTCCCTCTCTCTCTCCAGGCCAGCAACCTTGTACTTCCCTTCCAGCAAGACACCCATTTCTGTCTCTCTGTCTTACTATAACCTTTCATCTTCTGACACAAGATCATCTCCTCCAATGCCCCCTCCCCTCTTGAAAAAGTCTTTTTTTTCCTTGCAAGTACTTGGTGACCCTGTCAATGCAGGTACCACTTAAAAGCACTCAGTCCACACTGTAAAGTGGTTGGCATTTGGAAGGGCATCCAGCTGTAAAATCTTTGCCAAAACTGACCTTGCTTTTGCTTGTGCCACCTAAAAAGCATGAAGTCCACTCTGCTGAGTGGTTGGTATTAGGAAGGGCATCCAGCTGTAAAAATCCTGCCAAAACAGTTACAGAAGCCTGGTGTAGGTTTCTGCCTGGCTGGCTCCTGTCAAATCGTCCTACCCATGCCAGCATGGAATGTAGACATTAAATTATGATGATGATGATGACGACGATATACATATATAGGTTTCAAATGGAAAGTGGTTGCTCTTTCACAGGGATGTATTTTATCCAAGTGTATACCAGTTTAGCTCCATATCAATTAGAATATGCTGGATTTCATTAATCTGTGTTAGTATTAGTGTTAAGTCTTACGAAGTTCCAGTTGTCATTATAGATGTTTTCATCCATTCGATATAGGATAACAGAATTTTAATAATATAATATAAGGAAAAAGGGGAATTTGAACACAGAAAAATATTTATTTATTTATATAAGAGTAAATTTCATATCACCTGCGTACATTTCAATTTCTTACCTTCATTCATATTTTGCAATTAAGATTGCATTATGGATTTAAAAGGTAAAAATCTCTTCTGGGCAAAAATTGACAAATATTCATTCACATCCTAATGGATGGAAAGTTGCTTACAGGCTGAGATAGTAGCATGCTTTTGTGTGTTTGTGTTTGTCAGCATGTGTGTCATTTGGATTCTTTTCTAAATAATAGCTTGAGGTTAAACTACAACCACAATGGACAATGGACTAGTTGTAGTTCTGAGGAACTAGGTCATACTACCAATCTCCTTAGATTGGTTTTATAAAGGCTGGCTACTATTCCTATCTCTACTCATTTGTGAAATGAATAAAAATAAAATGTATATATTTCATATTAGCAAGAATCCAAATCAATATATTTAACTTCTACTTATTTAGTTGTGAGAATTTCAATTTTTATTACAGTTTTTATTTATTTAGAAGTATTAGTCTTATTTGTTGACACTTTAGGTTATTATATATATTTTCAGCTAAATTAATTTTTTATATTTAATGGGGGTATGATTCACTATGTACCATATGAAAGGAGTGTACATTTCATTTTAAGGTTACTTCCTATTCTTATGTTTATTTTAATTTTTATCAATCACAGAGTGTTTACTTAAATATAATTTATTGTTTAAAAATTTATCAAATAAATACATACATACATATATCTATCTATCTATCTATCTATCTATCTATCTATATATATATATATATATATATATATATATTTTAAAAAATAACGTTGACCACTAACGTGGACAATTAATGCGCTAGAAATAGATCACATCTTGTGTCTATTAAGACCTAAAAAGTTCTCAACATGAAATATAGCAGCATACCAAAAACGTGAGCAGGCAAGACATTTAAAATCACCTAAAAAAATCGTTATTAAACAGGAACCAGGTTTCGGATTTAACAAATTCTTACCATTTGTCTATTCCTCATCAGCCTGATTTGTAATGTAACAGCAATTATCAGAATCGTATACATAGTTGCCCACCGCCATGGGTGCGCGTGCATATGGTTCTGCTAATTACAGCTTAATGGTAAAATTCAAAAGTCTTCGTTTTGGCTCGCTAATTCCAGGAATATATCCGCAGAAAATATTTACTGCGTCGAATATATTCAGTATGAGAACATGAGTAATGGGTAAATATTATTATAAGATCTGGTAATTAGTCATATATTAATATATTAATTAATATCGATTAATTATCAGGGGGCCAGCACATTTAAAGAATCAAAGAGATTCAGAAATATTATCTGCAATCTCAGGGGATTAAGGTACATTTTAAAAAATAATGTCGACCACTAACGTGGACAATTAATGCGCTAGAAATAGATCACATCTTGTGTCTATTAAGACCTAAAAAGTTCTCAACATGAAATATAGCAGCATACCAAAAACGTGAGCGGGCAAGACATTTAAATCACCTAAAAAAATCATTATTAAACAGGAATCAGGTTTCGGATTTAACAAATTCTTACCATTTGTCTATTCCTCATCAGCCTGATTTGTAATGTAACAGCAATTATCAGAATCGTATACACAGTTGCCCACCGCCATGGGTGCGCGTGCATATGGTTCTGCTAATTACAGCTTAATGGTAAAATTCAAAAGTCTTCGTTTTGGCGCGCTAATTCCAGGAATATATCCGCAGAAAATATTTACTGCGTCGAATATATTCAGTATGAGAACATGAGTAATGGGTAAATATTATTATAAGATCTGGTAATTAGTCATATATTAATATATTAATTAATATCGATTAATTATCAGGGGGTCAGCACATTTAAAGAAACAAAGAGATTCAGAAATTTGGTATGCTGCTATATTTCATGTTGAGAACTTTTTAGGTCTTAATAGACACAAGATGTGATCTATTTCTAGAGCATTAATTGTCCACGTTAGTGGTCGACGTTATTTTTTAAAATGTACCTTAATCCCCTGAGATTGCAGATAATATTTCTGAATCTCTTTGATTCTTTAAATGTGCTGGCCCCCTGATAATTAATCGATATTAATTAATATATTAATATATGACTAATTACCAGATCTTATAATTATATATATATATATATATATATATATATATATATATGTATGTTAACACATATGTTTATTTTCCCTTATAAATATAACAAGTTCTTTATCCCTCATTTATTTAATACAATTGTTAAATCTTGATACATTGGCTGATAGTAAAGGTTTCAATGTGTATTCCTCTATTTGATTAATATAGAATCATTAGTTCTAGATATTAATTTATTCACATAATACACTCTCTGAGTGGTTGGCGTTAGGAAGGGCATCCAGCTGTAGAAACTCTGCCAAATTAGATTGGAGCCTGGTGTTGCCATCCGGTTTCACCAGTCCTCAGTCAAATCGTCCAACCCATGCTAGCATGGAAAGCGGACGTTAAACGATGATGATGAATACCTATTTATTTATATTTGTTTGGAATTACCAGATATACCTATTCCTATAACGTCTACTGAATTTTATTTATTTGAATTTATTAAATGTATATTTAATCCTATGTGGGCAATTAAAACATCTTTCCCTTTTATTGTTGATTAATTTGTGCTTGGATGTAATGATCTGGAAAATTTCCTCAATGCATAAGTCACACCCTTAGCTTCCAATGCTATAAGATTTTACCCTGCTAATTATTTCCTACTTCAGTGTATATTCCTTATTTTTGTACTTAATTTCCCAAATTAATCTACTTAAACTAGTGCTAGCATTTTCCCTCTTATCTCTAAAAGTGCTCTCATGGTTGGCTATTCTTTTATATAATTTTCTGTGAAGCCTATATAGTAGTAATCCTGCCCCCTGACTTTATATTATACTTTTTTCTCTACAAAAATTTTTGTAATGGACATCTATTTTTAAAACTACAGAACTACAATCTCAGAACTACAACTAACCATAGTCCACTGAGGTCATACTTTAACCTCAAGATAGTTTTAGAAAGGAATCCAAAAGACTCACATGCTGACAAACACAAACACACAAAGGCATGTTGCTATCTCAGACTGTAAGCAA
Source organism: Octopus bimaculoides (assembly GCF_046866305.1). Classification (NCBI taxonomy): domain Eukaryota; kingdom Metazoa; phylum Mollusca; class Cephalopoda; order Octopoda; family Octopodidae; genus Octopus; species Octopus bimaculoides. The sequence continues at coordinate 127,933,464 of NC_142929.1, read as the reverse complement.
TTCTCCATCCATTGGGATGTGAATGAATATTTGTCAATTTTTGCCCTGAAGAGATTTTTACCTTTTAAATGCATAATGCAATCTGAATTGCAAAATATGAACGAAGAGGAGAAATTGAAATGTACACAGGTGATATGAAATTGACTATTATATAAAGGAATTCATGTTTTCTGTGTTCAAACTCTCCATTTTCCTTATATCATATTATATATTCTTTTATTCTTTTACTTGTTTCAGTTATTTGACTGCGGCCATGCTGGAGCACCACCTTTTAGTCGAACAAATCGACCCCAGGACTTATTCTTTGTAAGCCTAGTACTTATTCTATCGGTCTCTTTTACCGAACCGGGGACGTAAACACACCAACATTGGTTGTCAAGCGCTGGTGGGGGGACAAACACAGACACAAAATCACATACACACACACACATATACATATATACATACATACATATATATATATATATATATATACGACAGGCCTCTTTCAGTTTCCGTCTACCGAATCCACTCACAAGGCTTTGGTCAGCCTGAGGCTATAGTAGAAGACACTTGCCCAAGGTGCCACACAGTGGGACTGAGCCCAAAACCATGTGGTTGGTAAGCAAGCTACTTACCACACAGCCACTCCTGCGCATATATATATATATATATATATATATATATATATATATATATATATATATATATATATATATATATATATATATATATATATATATATATATATATATATATATATATATATATATATATATATATATATATATATATATATATATATATATATATATATATATATATATATATATATATATATATATATATATATATATATATATATATATATATATATATATATATATATATATATATATATATATATATATATATATATATATATACATGTATGATGGGTTTTTTTCAGTTTCTGACTACCAAATCTACTCACAAGGCTTTGGTTGACCCAAGACTATAGTAAAAGACACTTGCCCAAGGTGCCATGGTGTGGGACTGAACCTGAAAGTTTGCGGTTAGAAATCACACTTCTTACCACCTAGCTCCACTTGCATTTACCCACACCACCCATATTTCCTTTGCCCTCACCAACATAATACATATAATTGTCATTGTTGTTGTCATTGCACTTATTGTGTTAATTCTTATTGGCACAGACCACCATCTGTCTCTTTGAATTCTTGCAATTTTTAACTGATTGCTTCCCTTGTAGGATTTTGCATTTTTTACTCTAGCAGCATATATCATGAAATATTTCAAGGTATTTTATATATGCAAATGCTAAAACTCATCACTGTACAACAACAGTAAAGGAAATAATAAAACATATATAGCCATCTACTTCAAGATATGTGGTCTTTTACATCTCCTGATATGGTAATTTTATCCTCAAAACATCTTAATTTAATTCATGCTACTTAAGCTTTTCTTTTTTTGTTTTTTTTTCCTCTGCACAAGACACCTTGTTTGAAATTCTAACATCTCCTTTGAGGCAACTATTTATATTCACGAAATTACCTATGTTCTTGTTTCTTTGGAGACAGTTAAATATGCTTGAAAATACAAAGGAAAAAGAAAAGGAAATGTAACCCTTGACAACAATATTGCTTTGTCACATTGGAACTTGGCCATTAATTGTTATGAATGAGGTGAGGTAGAGCCAATTGAGCTGACTTCACTACACAACAGGTATTTATTTATCTATCCTCAGAAGAATGAAAGATGAAGTTAATCCTGGCAAGGTTTCAACACAGAATAAAGAAGGACAAAACTAAACAACACTAGGCACTTAGCAACCTGTTGTTTTTCCTACAAGTTTCAGTCAGCGTCTCTTGGCCAAGATATTAATCTATGTCTAATCATTATCGATTTTAAATTTTGGCACAAGGCCAGCAATTTCAGGGAAGGGTAATTCAATTACATTGACCCCGATTCAACTGGTACTTTATTTTATCAACCCCCTAAAAGGATGAAAGGCAGAGTCAACCCCAGTGGAACTATATCAAATTATTATTGTACCATCATCGTTGTCATTATCATCATGATCGTGATCATCATCATCATCATCATCAACCTCATCATCATCATCATCATCATCATCATCATCATCATCACCACCACCACCACCACCACTGCCACACCAACACAATCATCATCATCATCATCATCATCATCATCATCATCATCACCACCACCACCACCACTACCACACCAACACGATCATCATCATCATCATCATCATCATCATCATCATCTCCATCATTCTCATCGCCACGACCACCACAACCACCACCACCATCACCACCATCACCACCACCATCATCATTACAATTATCATTTGCAATTATCACCAATTACAAACATTTACATACGAAAGACTGCTGCAGTTAATCTTTGCATAACAATATCACTCATTGCATCCTTGAACTGCATCAATTTTCCCCCAAAGGAAAATTAATTTCATTAAATTAGACCCAGACTATCTCACACTCTATAAAACTATTTCTTAACCTAATTCAACTCTGCTTACCTTCTGTTGTCAGCTAGAAGGACATTTTACTCTCTGAATTTGTAGTGCAACTGACCCCATTGCTAGTGGAGCAATATCTAATAGAATTTATAAATCTAAATGTTTAACAGTTAATGATAAGTAGAACAACTTTTGATGAGGTGAGACTAGGAATGAGATTTGACCGAATGCTTCGTACATATATACTACATCATGTTGTTGACTAACAGAGTTAGAATAAATTCTGTTAGTCAACGACACTCCACTATCATATTTTTTTTTCTGTTTATATATGTTTATTTATATGGCTTCAATTTTTATCAGTTTTTCTTAAATTGAATGCATCGGGATGTATTTTTAAGTATTGAGTTTGCATTATGTTTGTGTAATGTACTCAAACTTGGTACATATACGCGTGCGAGCGTTTACATATGGATGCATGAATAGCAAGCACATACACGTGCACAAAGACTCGCACTTACACACACACACATGGGAACTCACATATGCATACAGATAAATATATATACATGGAGAAACATATCCACATATACACACATGTACATGTATATATCTATATAAGTATGTATCTGAATGCATTTGTGTGTGTGTGTATATATATATATTTATATATGCATATATATACTATTGCTTTTTTATATTTATATGTGTGTGTGTCATCATCATCATCATCATCATCGTTTAACGTCCGCTTTCCATGCTAGCATGGGTTGGACGACTTGACTGAGGACTGGTGAAACTGGATGGCAACACCAGGCTCCAATCTAAATTTGGCAAAGTTTCTACAGCTGGATGCCCTTCCTAACGCCAACCACTCAGAGAGTGTAGTAGGTGCTTTTACGTGTCACCTGCACGAAGGCCAGTCAGGCGATACTGGCAACGGCCACACTCGAAATGGTGTCTTTTATGTGCCACCCGCACAAGAGCCAGTCCAAGGGCACTGGCAACGATCTTACTTGGCTTGCCGGGTCTTCTCACGCACAGCACATTTCCAAAGGTCTCGGTCCGTAGTCATCGCCTCGGTGAGGCCCAATGTACAAAGGTCTTGCCTCACCACCTCAGCCCAGGTCTTCCTGGGCCTACCTCTTCCACGGGTTCCCTCAACTGTTAGGGTGTGGCACTTTTTCACGCAGCTATCCTCATCCATTCTCACCACATGTCCATACCAGCACAATCGTCTCTCTTGCACACCACAACTGATGCCTCTAATGTTCAGCTTTTCTCTCAAGATACTTACACTCTGACGGGTATTCACATTGACATTACACATCCAACGGAGCATACTGGCTTCATTCCTTGCGAGCTTACGTATGTCCTCAGCAGTTACAGCCCATGTTTCACTGCCATGTAGCATGGCTGTTCGTACGCATGCGTCATACAGTCTGCCTTTTACTCTGAGTGAGAGTCCCTTTGTCGCCAGCAGGGGTAAGAGCTCTCTAAACTTTGCCCAGGCTATTCTTATTCTAGCAGCTACACTTTCAGCGCACCCACCCCCACTACTAACTTGGTCGCCCAGACAGCGGAAGCTATCGACTACCTCTAGTTTTTCACCCTGGAATGAGATAGAAGTTGTTTCCTGTTTGTTTACAGTCTTTATTGCACCTGAACATCTGCCACAAACAAAAACTAACTTGCTAGTTAACCTGCCTTTGATGTTGCTGCACCTCTTATGTGTCCATAGCTTGCACCGGGTACATCTTATAGAGTTACTACCTACTCCTTTTCTACATACTGAGCAGGGCCATCTACCTGAAGGGGTTTGTGTTTTATCTACCTTCCTACTTATTAGGATTTTGGTTTTAGCTAGGTTGACTCTAAGGCCCTTCAATTCTAGACCTTGCTTCCACACCTGAAACTTCTCCTCTAGTTCTGATAGTGACTCCGCAATTAGGGCAAGGTCATCAGCATAGAGGAGCTCCCAGGGGCAACCTGTCTTGAACTCCTCTGTGATTGCCTGGAGGACTATGATAAATAAGAGGGGGCTGAGGACGGAACCTTGGTGGACCCCTACCTCTACCCGGAATTCATTGCTGTACTCATTTCCAACCCTCACCTTACTGGCAGCATCTCTGTACATGGCTCGCACAGCTCTCACTAACCATTCTTCTATCCCAAGTTTCCTCATTGACCACCAGATAAGGGATCGGGGGACCCTGTCAAAGGCTTTCTCCATGTCAACGAAAGCCAGGTACAGAGGTTTATCCTTAGCTAGGTATTTCTCCTGCAGCTGTCTCACTAGAAATAAGGCATCAGTAGTGCTTTTACCTGGCACGAACCCAAACTGCATCTCATCTAAATTGATTCGCTCCCTAATTAGTTGGGCTATGACCCTCTCTCTGTAACTTTCATAACCTGATCTAACAGCTTGATGCCTCTGTAATTATTTGTATCTAAAGCGTCACCTTTACCTTTGTAGCAGTTGACTATGATGCTGGTACACCAGTCATTGGGTATGACTCCTTCGTGTATCACCTGGTTCGTAATACGGGTGACTAGGCTATAGCCAACACTGCCAGATATTTTGAGCATCTCTGCAGTGATTCCTGATGGGCCGGGGGCTTTCCCGGTCTTCATACTCTTAATTGTGTGTGTGTAAATATATATATATATATATATATATATATATATATACATAGATATATATATATGTATATGTATATGTGTATATATATATGTGTGTGTGTGTGTGTGTGTGTGTGTGTGTGTAAATATTTTACTCCAGTGTCCCTTTGATGGCATGCACTGCTCTGTCACTTAATAATAATAATAATGATAATGATAATAATAATAATGATAATAATAATAATAATAATAATAATAATAATAATAATAGTAGTGGTGGTGGTGGTGGTGGTGGTGGTGGTGGTGGCGGTGGTGGTGGTGGTGGTGAAGGTGGTGGCGGCAGCGGCCCCAGCACAGCAGCAGCAGCAGTAGTAGTAGTAGTAGTAGTAGTAGTAGTAGTAGTAGTAGTAGTAATAATGATAGTAAGTAACTGGATTTTCAACAGTTTGCTCCAAGTTCCCTCTTGTGATTAACCAAAACAAAATTTCACTTTTTACGAGTTTTATATTGTATCTTTTTTAAATACCATTTTCTTTCTTTGTGCAATCCAAACATATTTATGCCTTGTAGTAACAGGATATGATATATATTACATTTAACCATAAAGTCATAGTTACAATAATTTACCATAATACCAGAATGAAAAATCTCATTGATAGAAAACCACAAACCAGGAAACTACAGAATGTACTTCAAACAACCAATGTAATAAACAAATTTAGATGTAAACATAAAAGTCATAAACTTCATGACACAAACTGTTACATAAGACATACCAACACAAAAGTTTCTTGTTGGTTAACCATGCATTTACAACAAGTAACTATCACAATTCATTATAATACAATACATGAAATAAAATTAGATTAAAAAAGGTGCTAGTTGACAGTCCTACAATTTTATATTGAATACCACAAAAATATCTGAAGAATAACTATGGACACCACAGATACACCACAGATGCACCACACAAAATATATGAAATCTAACAGGACATAATGGTTGTGTAATTTTCAGATCCAGTGTTGATGATCTGATCAATTATAACAACATTACAATGATCCTTAATGATACATTGCAAAACTTGCAAACAAACTATAACCAACACTTCATTCTGATGATGAGGTTGAGAAGCTCTTGAGACATAAATGGACAATCGAAATTGGAAATGCTATTGCTCCAAACCAGGCATCAAGGACTAATAAAGGAATCTTCAGATTGTATAAAATTGAATATAGTTTTATCTTTGACATACGTACACATACACATATATTCATTTACTCATTTACTTGTTTCAGTCACTTGACTGTGGCCATGCTGGGGCACCACCTTTAGTTGAGCAGATCAACGCCAGTACTTATTCTTTGGATGCCTAGTACTTATTCTATCGGACTCTTTTGCCGAACTGCTAAGTTACGGGGACGTAAACACACCACCATCGGTTGTCAAGCGATGTTGGGGGAACAAACACAGACACACAAACATATACACACACATACATATACACACACGCATAAACACACACACACACACATATATATCATCATCATCATCATCATCATCGTTTAACGTCCGCTTTCCATGCTAGCATGGGTTGGACGATTTGACTGAGGACTGGTGAAACTGGATGGCAACACCAGGCTCCAGTCTGATTTGGCAGAGTTTCTACAGCTGGATGCCCTTCCTAACGCCAACCACTCAGAGAATATATATATATATATATATATATATACATATATACGACGGGCTTCTTTCAGTTTCCATCTACCAAATCTACTCACAAGGCTTTGGTCGGCCCGAGGCTATGGTAGAAGACACTTGTCCAACGTGCCGCGCAGTGGGACTGAACCTGGAACCATGTGGTTGGGAAGCAAGCTACTTACCACACAGCCACTCCTGCACCTATGTTAATTTAATGTGTTAAACTTATCTTTATTAGTGTATATTGAATCATAAATAGATATATAGAAAATTTACACAGATATAATAAGAGTTGGAACTTATGACTGAAAATTTTTGCCCACCATACTAAAAAGTTTCCCCCACCTCTGTTCTACTGAATCTCTACATCCAATTCACTTGATTGGAAAATCTCATTAAAGCAGGCCTTTACATTTCTATTGTAGTGTGTGGGTGTCCCCTCTTGCTGTAAATAAAACTCCATCTCTTCAAAGTCCTCTTGAAGGATTGGCATAACAGATTGATGCAACAGATTCAAGTAAATGGGATCAGTCACAGTACCATCAAAAAGGAATGGTCCACTTAATCCTTTTGATGGTAAGCTACACTGTACTGTAACTCCAGGTAAATTACTCACACACACAGACACACACACACACATGTGCATGCACGCACACATGTGCACACACACACACACATATAAATATATACAAATACACACACTGGTACTGTATGTGCCTGTAAATGTATATAAGCGTTTAAATACATTTGTTAAAACCTTATCCTTCCCGTGTTGTCTTCTTTATGTAATTATGGTTTAATTCATATGTACGTGTGTGTGATAGTAGTGGTAGTAGTAGTAGTAGTAGTAGGGTTAGGGTTAGGGTTAGGGTTAGGTTATGTATGTGCATGTACATGTGTGCACGTATGCATGTGTACATGCGTATGCATGTGTTCATGCCTATACACATGTATGTATATATGTATATATGTATGTATGTATATGTATGTATACATACATATATACATATATACATACATGTGTATAGGCATGCACACATGCATACGCATGTACACAGATGCATACGCACACACATGTACACGCACATACATACATACATACATACATACATACATACATACACACACACACACACACACACACACACACACACACACACACACACACACACACACGTACTTATATATCATGAACTAACTATTACTTTCTCAGATGCAGCACAGAATTTTGTCAGTGAACAGGTCGCGGTCTCAAAGCGACGAAAATATTTTGACAAATTAAATTTAAATGTTGAAGTGAATCTAACGGATTTTGTGTGTTATTTTAAATGGCTTATAAACACCTTCCACGCTGCAATTGTTTATATATATATGCCTATATATATATGCCTATATATATATATATATATATATATATATATATATATATATATATATATATATATAGACACACACACATTAATATTCTCGTCCAAAATGGAGATGAGTTCCAATGTTCCCATGAAACCATTGGTAGGCTTGTTAACCCACAAATAAAGTAGGTATACATAGCCATACAGGAGCACCACCTGAAAGGATTTTAGTCAAACAAAGCAACACCAGTGCTTACATTTTTTTTTGCTTTTTTTTTTGAAACCTAATACTTGTTCTATCTGTCTCTTCTTGCTGAACCACCAAGTCACAGGGACGTAAACACACAAACACCAGTTTATCAAGTGGTGGTTGTGGTGGTGGAGGACAAACATTGACACAAAGTCACACACAGGTATTCAGATATATGCAGGGTGCAGCAGAAAGGCTGCCCTGATTTCAAACACATGAAGATGCATGAATATATATATGAACATATATATGTATATTTTTATATAAATGATTATATCTAAATAAGTCTAAATATATACATATATAGACGTATATGATGATGATGATGATGATGATGATGATGATGATGATGATGATGATATACATATATAGATGCAGAAATATATATATATATACATACATACATACATACATGCATAAATATAAATATATACATACATACATGCATAAATATAAATATAAATATATACATGCATAAATATATATCTGTGTGTATGTGCGTGTGTGTGTGTGTGTGTGTGTGTGTGTGTGTGTACATACATACATGTCTTTTATATCCATCACAATTACTCCCATCCACACTAATGAAATGCAGAATAGTTTTGTATCTCCTCTACAGTAACAAACCAGTTCCTGTCTTTTCTATCAAACTTCAACCTCTCAACATCTTGCATACAGCCACCTCCCACTTCACTACACTTCCACTCAGTCTAGGAAACCTTGTAGTCTTCTGTGTTATATATGATGACCTCACCTGCTCTGCAATGTCTGCTGGCATTAGAAAGGTCATCCAGCCATAGAAACCATACCAGAGCAGACACTGGAGTGTGGTAAACACATCTGGTTCATCATATCCAGTCAAAACATCCAACTCATTTATGGAAGATAACATGGAATACAAATGTTAAATGGTGATTATGTATATTATAATATATTATGTTTTATATTATATGTGTTATATTATCATATTATGCTAGACATGGCTGTGTTGTGAGAAATGTGTTTCCCAACCAGATGGTTCAAGTTTCAGTCCCACAGCCTGACACCTTGGGCAGGTGTCTTCTACAACAGTCTTGGGCTGATCAAAACATTGTGAGTGAATTTGATAGACAGAAACTGAAAGAAGCCCATCATGTGTGTGTGTCTTTGTGTCTGCATTTGTCCAGCACCGCTGCTTAACAACCAGTGTTGGTGCATTTATGTTTCTGTAACTAAGCAGTTCAGCAAAAGAGACTGATAGGATAAGTACCAGGCTTTAAAACAAGGTACTAGAGTTGATTCATTCAAATAAAATCTCTTCAAAGCAGTGCCCCAGCATGGCCACAGTCTAATGACTGAAACAAGTAAAAGATAAAAGATATATATATATATATATATATTTATTTCTATCTCTGTTTTTTCATTCTCTCTCCATTTTTCTCTCCTCTCAACCCTTTCTGTCAAAAAGTACAGGCTCGAAATGTCAAAGACTTTTCCATTTATCCAGAGCGTCAAACTAATACACCTGCTTGTTGTTCCCTCACCTATCTTCATCTTTTGTTTTCTAAATCTTAATTATGTATCTATCTATATATATATATATATACGTCTTGCAAGTACTTGGTAACCCTGTCATTGCAGGTGCCACTTAAAAGCACACACTGTAAAGTGGTTGGCGTTTGGAAGGGCATCAAGCTGTAAAAATCTTGCCAAAACTGACCTCACCTGTGCTTGTGCCATGTAAAAAGCACTAAGTCCACTTGGTCAAGTGGTTGGTGTTAGGAAGGGCATCAAGCCATAGAAGACCATACCAAATCAGACTGAATTCTGGTGCAGCCTTCCAGTGTGCCAGCTCGGTCAAATGATCCAACACATACCAGCATGGACAATGGATGTTAAATGATGATGATTATGATGATGATGATGATGATGATGGTGATGATGATGATGATGATGGTGGTGGTGGTGGTGGTGGTGGTGGTGATGATGATGATGATATATAGCTCTCTGTAGTTTTTTCTGTCTATCCCTTTCATTTTATTCTTCTCCCTCCTTCTCTCTTGTTCTGTGCACCCCCTCCATTATTCCCCATCCTTTCTCTCTACTATCTCTTCTATCTCCTTTTGCATTTCTTTCATTCTGTGAACCCCTTTCTCCCCTTTACTTTGCTTCCATCTCTACCTTGGCTGTTTTCTCTCCCCTTCATTACCTGTTTTCTCTCTCATCCCTCATTTTCAATACCATGTGATCATACTATTTCTCCTTTCAGCCTTTCATTTTTTGTACTTGACCACTGACCTGTTCAGTCATGCTTCTTCCTGGGCTCTCATCTTTGCATTTACTTTCAGGCATGGGTTCATCTTTTTTACCATCATTCATTCTATTTTTCCCCGCTATCTTTCCATCGTTCTACTTTCCTTTTCAAGCCTTTTAGGACATCATTTTCCATTAACATTACTTCTGCTCATGTATTGCTTAATGGTGTCCCATAGCCGTAAGGCCTTTATTTTGTGTGTATATATTTATATTTGTATCAACTACCTCTGTTGTTTGTTTGTTTTTGTCATAGTCCTTTACGTTTGCTCATTTATTTCCAGCAGCTTTTTTGCTGTTTAGGCCACTGAAATGAATAATCTTATCTTTAAAGGCATGAAATTGTTATGATTTTTGGATGGAAACTGATGAGAAAAGAACAGGTTCATATCTTGTGTGTCTTCCTTTGTCATCTTCCTGTGCAAATTTCACATCTTATACATACATACATACATACATACATACATACATACATACATACATACATACAA
>NC_142929.1:127914768-127917268 GCF_046866305.1 Octopus bimaculoides | reverse complement strand
ACTCACAAGGCTTTGGTCGCCTGAGGTTATAGTAGAAGACACTTGCCCAATATGCCATGCAGTGGGGCTGAATCCAGAACCATGTGGCTGGTAAGCAGGCTACTTACCACACAGCCACTCCTGCGTGTATTAAATATTAACTATTTGAAATAAAAGAAGGGTAAAAATACTGCTTGCCAAAAGTGAAAGCGGAAGCTTCAAAAACCACCAATCCTATGATAAATACACACACGAGCAATGCAATGAACACCTTAAAAAATAGGTCTACCTTCAGGATGGAATTTGAAGATAGTTTACATACCCCAATATCAATTGATTTCATGCTGTGCATGAGAAAACATGCTTTGCAATCTTAAGTTGGAGATAGCAACATCCATTTTCAAAATATTCACTACGTCAACTCATGTGGGTTCCAAACTTTAAACTTACTTGGAAATGGATATGTGGCGTTCAATCAAATAATAATATAAATAATATATATATATTCATACATAATATATATATATATATATATATATATATATATATTCATACATAATATATATATATATATATATATATATATATATATATCAAGGCGCATGGCCTTCATATGCATCGAGGTTAGAGTGTGGTTAGAGCGTCGAGCTTACAATCGCGAGGTTGTGAGTTTGAATCCCGGACCGGGCTGCATATTGTGTTCTTGAGCAAGACACTTTATTTCATGTTGCTCCAGTTCACTCAGCTGTAGAAATGAGCTGTGATGTCCCAGGTGCGAAGCTGTATCGGCCCTTTGCCTTTCCCTTAGATAACACTGGTGGCGTGAGGAGGGGAGTCTGGTATGCATGGGCAACTGCTGGTCTTCCATAAACAACCTTTCCCAGACTTGTGCCTTGGAGGGTAACTCTCTAGGTGCAATCCCATGGTCAGTCATGACCAAAGGGGATCTCATGCATACATATATGTATATGTATACACGTACACATATATATATGCATATATGAGTACAGGACGTCACAAACCATACACAACATGAAATACGAAAACAAAAGAGTTGAATACATAAACAACGAGAAAAACAAATAGAAAACAGGACAAGTAACATAAAAATGACCCTTCCTCAGTTGTCGGCTGTCCATCTACTCCACATTTCGAGCATTGAACCACACACACACATATATATATTTAGGAAGTTAATTGTTATGGCTGGAATGTGTGTGTGTGTGTGTGTGTTTGCATGTTACAGCAGCTTTCCTTCTAGAAAGATATCTAAACAAACACTAGGGAGTTTTCATGTTCGTGTGTATGCACATGTGCATGTGTGTGTGTGTATGAATATGGAAAATAGTGTGTTAATAATTAGAACAAAGTGATTTTACACCAGTCTTAAAGTGAAACAAGGACTAAAACTGGAAATGGTACAACAGTTTTACTCAACTCAATGCCACTTCAGGTTTTGTCAGCTTATAGAATGAACCTAGCTCATTAGGCCTTCAGGCATCTGGCGATCAAGTAATTGGATGAGACACCTGTACATACACACATACATAACAAAGGGTAATGACTCCCTTTGATCATGAATGATGCTGGGATGCATCTAGAAAGTTACCCTTCCAAAGCACAAAACCAGGCAAGGTTGTTTATGGGAGACCAGCAGTCACCAGTGCATACCAGCCACCCCTCCCCATGCCACTGATGTTATCCAAGTGAAAAGCAAAGGTTGATATAGCTCAGCACTAGTGACATCACAACTCATTTCTACAGCTCAGTGAACTGGAGCAATGTGAAGTAAAGAGTCTTGCTCAAGAACACAACACGCAGCCTGGTTCAGGAATCGAATTCACTACCTTATGGTTTAGTGGTTAGAGCGTTGGGACACATGATTGTAAGATTGTGATTTCATTTCCTGGACGGGGTGATACATCGTGTTCTTGAGCAAAACACTTCATTTCATGTTCCTTCAGTCCACTCAGCTGGCAAAAATGAGTAATCCTGCAATGGACTGGCGTCCCATCCAGGTGGGAAATTTATACGCCATTGAAACTGGGAAACCAGCCCTTATGAACCTGGCATGGCTCAAGAAGGAAACATTTCTTCTTTCTTTCATATATATATATATATATATATATATATATATACACACACACACACACACATACACCATTTCGAGCGTGGCTGTTGCCAGTACCGCCGGACTGGCCTTCATGCCAGTGGCACGTAAAAGCACCCACTACACTCTTGGAGTGGTTGGCGTTAGGAAGGGCATCCAGTTGAAGAAACTCTGCCAAATCAGATTGGAGCCTGGTGTAGCCACCTGGTTCACCAGTCCTCAGTCAAATCGTCCAACCCATGCTAGCATGGAAAGTGGACATTAAACGATGGTGATGATGATGATGATGACATATATATATATAGAGCTCTTACCTCTGCTGGCGACAAAGGGACTCTCACTCAGAGTAAAAGGCAGACTGTATGACGCATGTGTATGAACAGCCATGCTACATGGCAGTGAAACATGGGC
>NC_142929.1:127904768-127912268 GCF_046866305.1 Octopus bimaculoides | reverse complement strand
CAATGGGCTTCTTTGAGTTTCTATCTACCAAATCCACTCACAACCTTTGATCTACTTGATATATGTATGTATGTATGTATGTATGTATACACACATACCCACACCCAACATACGTACCAACGCACATGCACACGCGCACGGGCACACCAGTACGACTTTTATTCCAACAATCCAAGCACACACTCAAAACATGATACCAACACACACAAACTGTCACTATCATCTAAGGGAAATAACTAATTTAGGCATACACCAGACTGAACGATTTTTGGCAAGCTACTACTAAAAATAGAAGACATATACAGAGCATGTAGTAATGTCTCTGCCAGGCAAGCCTACCATTTGAGTTTTCAGTTATGGTTGAAAAATATTTCAGTTTCAAATTGCCATAGTAAAGGCACATCACAGTTTCCCATTTTACACAGAATTAATGCTGACATAAAAAAAAATTTAAATCTTTATATCTTTTTATTCTTTTCTCTTTTTTTTTTTTTGCTGTAATAACTGACAGCTTTCGATGTGGTATATATTACTCATTGAATGTAAAGCCCTTTTAGAGATGATTTCACATTGTACTCTTAGGCAAGAAATGCTACTCTAATAGTCTCTCTCTACCTACATAAAAAAATTGTCATCAATAGTAATTGTAGTCAAGCTTATGTGAGTGACTACACAGTTGACTAACCTGTTAGAAATAGCAGCTAAACTTCAAGTCCCTCTATGCTTTTAAAAACGAAAAAATATGAAAATACGTTCCTTGAAATAATATAATATATTTTAAAATAAGATAGGGTACCTTTGTTTTATCAAAACTGAATATCAAAAATACATATTGTACCCTCATCATCAATATCATTATAACTTAATGCCTACTTTCCAAATGCTTGCATGGATCGGACAGAATTTGTTGAGGCAGATTTCTTTATAGCCAGATGCCTTTCCTGTTGCCAACCTTCACATATTTCCAAGCAAAGTAATTTCCCAGGCCAGACATGTTTTTTTCCACAGAAAACTGGAAACGAACAATTTCATTTAATGAACATCTGCAACCATTACACAATGTCAAAACAAGGGCACACACACACACACACATATGATAGGCTTCTTTAGGCTTTTATTCATCCAATCCACTCACAAGGATTTTGTCAACCTTGGACTATAATAGAAGACATTTGCCCAAGCAGCCATGTTGTAGGACTGAACCCAAGATCACAAGCTTCTTAACCTAATAGCCATATCGTCATCATCATCATCGTTTAACGTCCGCTTTCCATGCTGGCATGGGTTGGACGGTTTGACTGAGGACTAGTGAACCAGATGGCTATTCCAGGCTCCAATCTGATTTGCCAGAGTTTCTACAGCTGGATGCCCTTCCTAACGCCAACCACTCTGAGAGTGTAGTGGGTGCTTTTACGTGCCACCGGCACGAGGGGCAGTCAGGCAGTACTGGCAACGGCCACGCTCAAATGGTGTTTTTACGTACCACTGGCACAAATGCCAGTAAGGCAACACTGGTAACGATCACGCTCGAATGATGCTTTTTACATGCCACCGGCACAGGAGCCAGTCAGCAGTCCTGGCAATGATCACGCTCAGACCACCTGTACTTATTTTAAAAACAATAAAATCATTTCTCACTTGTCCGATTTCAACTGACCATCTCAAATCAAACACAAACTACTCTAATCTTTCTAAATCTTAAATCTTCAGCTTAACCTAGTTGATAGCTTTTCTGCTATAGGCACAAGGCCTGAAATGCTGATGGAACTCATCAATTACATCAACCTCAGTGCTCAACTGGTACATATTTCATTGACTCTGAAAGGACGAAAGGCTAAATTAATCTCAGTGGAATTTGAACTTGGAATGTAAAACCAGAAGAAATGCTAGTGAACATTTTGCCTGGTGTGCTAACAATTCTGTCAGCTTACGATTTTCTTAGCCTAATTAACATATGAAAAACCTGTGGCCATCACACACAGTCAATGATAACTTGGTAACATACATCTTGTTTTCATTAATTGTTTTAGGTTCCCATGATCCCCTGAATGGATACAAACATGTTGACCTTTCTGCCCATGATCCAGCTGAACATCCATGATGTGATAGCTGAAGAGAGAGTGAGAGAGAGAGAGAGAGAGAGAGAGAGAGAGAGAGAGAGAGAGAGAGGGAGAGAGAGAGAGAGAGAGAGAGAGAGAGAGAGAGAGAGAGAGCATGTCATCACCAGACTAGTATCATATTTTATGACAAAGAAGACACTTTTATTTTCCAAGAAAATGTCTCAAAAAAATTGCCCTGGGTCCTATTATGCAGAGTTGGGCCTATATTACATGTTTTAATGCACTAAAATTCTTTTACCTAAATATACCCTACTGAGACTGGGGTATGTGTTTAATATGCCCACGCATCTTTTATGCCATCAAATCATCATCATCGTTGCTGTCATTGTTGTCATCATAGTCATGGTCATCATCATTTTCTATGCTGGCATGGGTTGGATGGTTTGACAGGAGCTGACAAGCCGGAGAGGTGCACTAGGCTCCAGTCCTCTCTCTTTGCAAGGTTTCTATGGTTGGATACACTTCTTAATGCCAACCTCTTTACAGTGGTTACTGGGTGCTTTCTACATGGTTCCCTCACATAAAATATGGTACAAATATGGCTACAAAAGGGTAAGAGGTAAATTTGATTTTAGTGGGCTACATACTCAGAAATTGAGAACACAAAGAATGAGAACAAGCATCGCAACTCTGCCAGTTGACTGCATTCTAATTAATCTAAGATAATATTAAACAATAGCTCATAGTTAACTGTAAATAAAAGTGTGGAGTTGCTGTTAATGTTGTTAGTTAACCTCAGATTGTAGAAAAGTTTAACATGCTATTAGAGTGTAAAGCAGATAAATGACTAATTGTAATGGAAATGAATGTAGATGATTTCAGAGATAAGGAGTGACAACAATGACAATAACTGATACATCAAAAGTCTTTTAGCAATGTTACAAAGAATATGTTGATCTCAGTGGACCTAAACCATACAAGAAATTTGAAAAGATATCACAGTACAAAATAAGAGCTCAGAGCATAATGAGTAAAGTGTAATAAATGCACGTGTGAAAATGACTATGTTACTGAGCTAAAATGTCCAATTAGGTAATGTCTGGATGAGATGGAATTCATACTTGCAAGTATGTTCATGAGAAAATTAATATGAAAGAGACAATTTTCCAAGCAAGAGTTGATATGAACATAAAATTTTTGTGTCAAGTATTGTATGTGTTTGTATCAGTATATATATGTGTCTATGTGAAAGTATGGTTTGCATATTGTGTGGTGACAGAGACTCATAGAGATTGAGAGAGAGACAGAGGGAGAGAGAGACAGACAGAGACACAGAGAGAGTGAAAGAATGTGTTAGAGACTGTCTTTTACTGTCAGGCCAACCAACATGAAGCTGGCCAACACTACAGCAAATTCCATTTAAATGTTTGAATAAGCAGCTTTTTATAATGGACTACAGGCTCTCAGCAGGATGTCTGTAAAAGCAATTTGTGCCAAAAGGAAGTAGTTTGATTGGCTGAAAACAGCCACAAAACACAGTCATGTGACATTTCCTGTAAGTTGTCTGCTATATTTGTGTAAACAAGGTCATGTGATCAGTGAGATTCAGTTATCAGTAGTGAGCCATAATGCCAACAATTTTGTTTGAAGTTTCTGTATCTTTTCTAACAAAAGAGACATCAAACTATGGAATGGAATGGTCATCACTGATCGGGTGAAATCCATGCCAGAGATGTGGAGTTTGTTTACTCAAATTCAAAAGCATTGTTATGATGGCACTACTGATAAAAGAAGTTGTGCTACTACACCAGCAACATTTTAATAAAACATCTTTATGATGAACCCAACTTAAACAATAAGAGAATCGTTATTATTGGAGAGATCCCTTATTTTCCAGATGTCAGTTCAACTGGAATCTTTCCTAAATAATAATTTCAATCAAAACTGGAATACATTCTGATTATTTATTTATTCATACATTTATGTTTTACTGATTTCTGTCATTGAACTGTGGCCATGCTGGGAGATTGCCTTGAAGGGTTTAATTGAACAAATTGTCCCCAGAACTTTGTTTTAAGTGTAGTAATTATTCAATTGGTATCTTTTGCTGAACCACCAAGCTACAGGAATGTAAACAAACCAACACTGGTTGTCAAGCAATGGTAGGTGAACAAATACAAATACAAACACATAATCACACACATAGGGAGCTATACAGAGAGATAGAGAAAGGGAGAGAGAGAGAGTATGTACGAGGTGGTATCAAAAAGTTCCTGGACTAGTTATGCTTGATAAAAAATAACTTATTTGCCAAAGTTATAACATCATCTCTTTTGAAATAATCCCCTTGCACAGCAATACACTGGTGCCAGAGTTCCTGCCACTTTTGGAATCTGGCCTGGAAGTCATTTATCTATTGTGACATTTTGAAGTGTTTGAGGAACAATATTCAGTGAAACCAACCGGATCTCACTTGTGAGTTTCTCACCAAGAACAACATGGTACTGCTTCCATACATACCCTATTCACTAGATTTAGCTCCTTCAGACTTTCGTCTCTTCTCCAAGATGAAAAGGCAGCTCAAAGGTCACTGTTTTAACACTGCTGTTGAGAACAAAAGTGAATTGCAGAAGGCCCTCAACTTGTGTAATAATCATTATTATTGGAGAGATCCCTTATTTTCCAGATGTCAGTTCAACTGGAATCAATGACAGAAATCAGTAAAACATAAATGTATAAATAAATAAATAAATAATCAGAATGTATTCCAGTTTTGATTGAAATTATTAATTAGGAAAGATTCCCACCAAAATTACACACCTCACCTGAACTGGACATTACTGTCTCGAGTCCTAAGACTCCTAAGGATGGTCACCCAGTTTCCATAGCAAATAAGTGATTCAGATCACAACATTCCACCTTGATGGTAACTCACAGCTGAGTGGACTGAAACAACATGAAATGAAGTGTCTTGCTCAAGAACACACTGCATTGCTTGAACCAGGAATCGAAACTATGGTCTTGTGATTGTGAGGGTAACACTTTAACCACTAGACCATGCACCTTCACCCTCTCCTGAACTGTGTAGAAATAATTAAATCCAATAATTAAAAGTAATTATTTATTACTTTAATATAGATATTGACACATTAGATCTATATTCTCTAAAATGGAGACATACATACAACAAAATTATTATATTAAAATAAATATGATTATTCTCCAAGTCACAAAGACACAAATAGCAAGGTCAGAAGAAGATATTGCTGACAAATCACTGATCTTTCAACTGGTAGGATAAAGAGAACTGGCAGAATAAACCACAAACCTTCTGCCCTACTGGCCGATTGCCAGTTCTTTCTATTTCACCATTATTAGTTTCATACCTTAATTTCACTGTGATGGGCTTTTGTCAAAATATCTTTAGTCCCATTGGCTCACTTTACACACACACACACACATATGTTGGTTTCAAATTTTGGCAACTCAAGTGGTGTTTTTACATGTCACCTGCACAGGAGCCAGTCTAGTGGCACTGGCAACGCTCTCGCTTGAATGTTGTTTTCTACGTACCACCGGCACAAGTGCCATTGAGGCAATGCTGGTAACGATCATGCTCGAATGGTGCTATTTATGTGCCACCGGCACAGAAGCCAGTCAGCTGCTCAGGTGAAGAGTTAAATGTCTTTGCCTTTAGAGTTTGATGAGACATTCATGGGGCTAAGCCCTTTGTGAATGCAAAACCATTCGTCACTCTATGACTGGACACACACTTAACTACTTATAAATACATTACTGCTCTATGCTTTAGAATGTGCTTCTTTCTCAGTTCTCCTTGTTTTTCTCCTTATTCTTTCTGTTGAAGAGTGTAGCTCGAAACGTTAAAGACTTTCTCTATTCCTGAGCGTTAAACTAATACATCCTTTTGTTGTTTACACCACCTGTCCTCGTCTGTTGTTGTTTTTTTCATAAATTCTCCCATATATATATATATATATATACTCTTTTTACTCTTTTACTTGTTTCAGTCATTTGACTGTGGCCATACTGGAGCACTGCCTTTTAGTCGAGCTAATCGACCCCAGGACTTATTCTTTGTAAGTCTAGTACTTATTCTATCGGTCTCTTTTTGCTGAACCGCTAAGTTATGGGGATGTAAACACACCAGCATTGGTTGTCAAGCAATGGTGGGGGGACAAACACAGTCACACAAACACACACATATATATATATATACATATATACGACGGGCTTGTTTCAGTTTCCGTCTACTAAATCCACTCACAAGGCTTTGGTCGGCCCGAGGCTATAGTAAAAGACACCTGCTAAAAGTGCCACGCAGTGGGATTGAACCCGGAACCATGTGGTTGGTAAGCAAGCTACTTACCACACAGCCACTCCTGCACCTATATATATATATATATCATCATCATCATCATCATCGTTTAACGTCCGCTTTCCATGCTAGCATGGTTTGGACAATTTGACTGAAGACTGGTGAACCAGATGGCTACACCAGGCTCCTGGTGTAGCCATCTGGTTTGCCAGTCCTCAGTCAAATCGTCCAACCCATGCTAGCATGGAAAGTGGACGTTAAACGATGATGAATATAATGATATATATATATATATATATATATATATACACATCAAAGATCCAATAGAGCTAGAATCAAGAAAAAAATGTATTCCATCCAGTGAGAGATAAATATCAATCTAAATACACAACTGAGAGAGCTACAAATAGTTTTTAAAATATTTAAATGCATAAACAGGGCCTGAAAGATTGCTTTAAGATACATGGTGTATTTTATAAATATGACAGTTTGTGTATCATAAATGCATGAAACTATTAGTAGCTCTTTTGGTTGTGTATTTAAATTGATATATATATATGAAAGATGCATTAAATACTATAATACTACATGTAGGACAGACACAGAAAGACTAATTCTTCATTAGTTATCAACCAAAAATATTAATGCTCAGTTTTGTGCCTTTAACAATAAGATTGAGAACTTCGTATATTGGTGGCACCCATAAAATTTGCTGAGAATTAGGGCTCGAGCAAACAACACTATACAGGATAGACGTACCAAAGTAAATAAATGTAATTTGAAATGATAGACGAAGACAGAATAAATACAGGCTTTGGCTAAACATGATAATGATGGGTAACACCTAGAATAAATCCTTAAGGGATATAAAAAGAGGAAAAGTAAGAGAGGAGAAAATATGTTGAACGGCAGATTAAGTGCCCAGTGGTGAAAAGGCAGGGATGAGAGAACTAGTCATGGGTCATGTGTGGGCAGTAGATAGAGGGGAAGGAGGAGGAGAGAGTGGGAGAGAGAGAGAAAGCAGCAGAGAGAACAAGGAAGGGAGAAAGTCTACAATTAAGAGTGAGAAAAGGAGAGAGAAGGGGGGGGGGCTAGAAAAGGAAT
>NC_142929.1:127874768-127899768 GCF_046866305.1 Octopus bimaculoides | reverse complement strand
CTCCAGTGAGTTTCAGTATAATACAGCGTGACAAAGCTGGCCCTTTGAAATACAAGTACTACTCATTTTTGCCAACTGAGTTGACTGGAGCAATGTGGAATTAAATATCTTGCTCCAGGACATGACATGACACCAGGAATGGAACTCACAACCTTACAATCATGAGCTGAATACCCTAACCTCTAAGCCATGTGCCTTCACATAACTGATATCCAAATATATATAATATATATGTATATATATATATATATACATTTACACACACACACACACACACACACACACACACATATATATATATATATATATACACACACACACACATATATATAGATACATGTCTTTTATTTTTCATCTTTTATCTTTTATGGGTTTCAGCCAGAGGCTGAGGCCATGCTGGTGCACCACCTTTACTCCATCCAGGGATTTTTCCAGTACTGCTTCAGGTGAAGTAGCACATTGGATGTTGTTGCTCTTCTTGGTGCCCCCTGCCGTGATGTGGGTTCATCCATTATTGTAGATAAAAAACTGTGTAGACGTATTTTGAAGACTTCCATGTCCACACCTTGCAGATCCCTGATGTTCTGTGATAGGGCATTAAAAAGTTAAAGTCCCTTGAATCCCAAGCTATTACAATATTGGATTCATATAAGGCGGTGAGCTGGCAGAAACATTAGCACGTCAGGCAAAATGCTTAGCAGTATTTCACCTGTCTTAACATTCTGAGTTCAAATTCCCCGGAGGTCGACTTTGCCTTTCATCCTTTCGGGGTCAATAAATTAAGTACCAGTTGCATACTAAGGTTGATCTAATCGACTGGCCACCTCCCCAAAAAATTACAGGCCTTGTGCCTAGAGTAAAAAAAGAATATTGTGTCCATATCCTTGATGGAGAAGATTGGACCTTCAGCACTGTGCAGTGCTGTGCAGTTCAGAGATTGTTGTAGCTTTTGAATCTATGATTAATCATTAATTATAATTGAGGGTACATGAAGTACCAGTGTTACTAGAAATAAGAGTTGAAAAATATTCAAATAAGTCACAATTTCACTGAAAATTCAACAGGCTGAAATATATACATATATATATAATTATATATACCAGAGTAAGCATATAAATGTGAAACAAGGTGGGAAAATAGTACTCAAATACTGGAGGTAGAGTAAAATGCTTTATTAATAAAGCTGCAAAAACATCACAAAAATTGTTACTCTGAGATTCACATTCCCATTTGTCAGACTGTTTTGGTTGAGTAATAGTTTTTTGAAATGTCTTTGCAGCCTTACTAATAAAGTATATATATACGTATATATATATATATTTATATGTGTGTGTGTGTGTGTGTGTGTGTGTATGTTTGTGTGTGTGCGTGTGTGTGTGTGTGTATGTGTGTGTGTGTATGTGTGTGTGTGTGTATGTATATGTATATATACAAGAGCAAAATAAAACAGGAAATTTAGTTTATCTTTATTATAATATCATAAATTACATAATTTTCAGATGTGTTTCACAAGCGAATATTAGAATGTTATGTGGTAATCATTAGATACATGATTGCATAATCATCTTGAAACACCAGATCTTCAGAAAAAAGTAGTAATTTAATTCATTGTTGTTTAACAACTTCCATTTGTGGGCAATATTAAATGAGAAATGCAGTTTCTTTTTACTGAGGCTCTGTATATTGCATCATCCTTTCACATTACTTGTTTTTCCATATTTATTTCTTTATTGCCAACAGGGGTTTAAATAGAGGGGATAAAGAAGGACACACAAAGGGATTAAGTCGATTACATCAACCTCAGTGCGTAACTGGTACTTATTTAATCGACCCCGAAAGGATGTAAGCCAAACTCAACCTCAGCAGAATCTGAACTCAGAATGTTACAGTAGACAAAATACCACTAAGCATTTCACCCGCTGTGCTAACATTTCTTATTTCTTTATTGCCCACAAGGGGCTAAACATAGAGGGAACAAACAAAGACAGACAAACGGATTAAGTCGATTATATCGACTCCAGTGCGTAACTGGCACTTATTTAATCAACCCTGAAAGGATGAAAGGCAAACTCAACCTCAGCGGAATTTGAACTCAGAACGTAATGGCAAATGAAATACGGCTAAGCATTCCACTCGCTGTGCTAACGTTTCTGCCAGCTTGCTGCCTTTCAACAGACCCTTCAGCATTGGCATGGACTGGACTGGACTATAGCAGCACAGTATCTCACCATATTTGTTGCATCTGATACACAAAACAATAGAGAAAACCACCAGTCTTTTTTTTGTGTGTGTGTTTTATTTCTTTTTTTATATGATTTTTATGACTAGTTACCTTTCTGTTGCCAATTGCAGCACATTATTAACTGAACATATTTCAACGTGGCACCAGCACTAAAGAGGTTGCTTGCTAAAGTTTAAAATTTCCTCTTCTCTGCATTAATATTTTTTTAGAATAAGTATTTATTTAGAATTACTGTTCACCTAAATAGTTTACCTTTGCTGCAGCTTTCAGAATCTATGTCTCCACCAGATAACTTTAAAATGTTCAATTTATATGTTTATATTTTCCTTTCATTTTATAGGCCTTCTACCAGCATGAACCCCACAAATTGTCAGTAGGATACTGGACAATCAATCAAGATGTTACTAGGTTATGCTTTATCAATATAACCCAGAGCAATATCTTGGTCTATTTTCATGTACACACACACACACTTACATAAATAAATAAAAACATATTATATTGTATTATATTTTTTATTCCTATAAATAATTTTTTTAAAGGTGCTATATCTCTTATATATGTTGTGCATTGCACAATATTTAAAAAATTTTTACCTCTGAGAAAAAAATATCATGTATATTATACTTATCCATGTGATTTAAAGTTTATGTGCATTACCTTCATTTTTAGTGTTTAGCAGCTGGTTTATATCATATGTATATAATTCTGGAATGTATAGTATAGTATATACATACTTATATATATATATATATATATATATATCATATTTATATATTTAAAGTATGTAGAGAAATAACAAAATATACGAGCATATAAATACATCTGCAAATACGTTGAATGATAAATACAATGAAGTAAACAAATAAATATAAACAAAATATAATAAATTGATAAATATAAATTTTTTGCAGTCTGAATAATAAATAAAATGACAAAAAAAGATGAAATAAAATATAATAAAGTAATATGTATATAAAAAAAATAATAACCTGGCATAAACAGAAACAAGATATCCATGTTTTTTAGGTTTTCTCTCTGGCAACATGGATAAAAAGAAAATATTAGCAAATGTAGACAGTCCAGGAAAACCCAATAGTGTAGGTAAATAAAATTCATAAAACAAATAAGTAAAATAAATGATAGCTAAGTGGTTAAGAAGTTCACTCTGAAGCCACATGGTTCTGAGTTCGATTCCAATTTACTGAAATTTCATTTAGTGTCTTCAGCGATAATATATGGTTCAGCAATCTTTTGTGAGTGAAAATGGAATGACTAGGAATTGTGTAAAAGCTCAAGAGTATGCTAACAAATGATGAAGATGATGATATATGCATATATATATAGATCAACAGATATATATATTTGTGTGTTAAGGCTACTACTGGTTTCATGTTAAGAAAATATTTCATTATCTTAATAATTATTCAAGCTGATCACATGGAGGAATGGTGTTCATCTCCAGAGACAATCACCATTCCTCCATGTGATCAACATGAAAAATTGTTAAGATATTAAAATATTTTCTTAACATGAAATCAATGGTAACCTTAATACACAAATAAAGAAATTTTATCCACCAATGTGGGTTTGAGCACTCTTCCTCATTGTTTGACATTTACATATATATATGGTGCTTTCATACCGATGGGCTTGGTAAAAAGTATTAATTATTAATTGATTTATTAATTAATAAATTGATAATCCTTTACCCTTTTAATTTGTAATAATTATATATATATATATATATATATATATATATATATATATATATCGCCATGATAGATCGCTAGCCACTAAACCTTTTTTTATTTTATTCTTTCTCCCTATTTATTTCTGGCGAAGAGTGTAGGCTTGAAACGTAAAAGACTTTCTCACTTCACGAACGTTAAACTAATATAGCTGTTTGTTGATTACACACCCATCTTCGTCTTTTGTTCTTTTGTAAATTCTCACAGGAATATGAAACTCTGAGTAACAATTTTGTGATGTCTTTGCAGCTTTATTAATAAAGCATATACATATATTATATTAGAGGAAAAATCAAAACCAAGGCAGAACGAGTATTTTAAGTCATTTAGAATAATTTAATTAGGGTAAGGTGAATTTGAAGTCTTACAGCTGTTTCTGAGATAACACATGTGGTTGATTATAATAATAATATAGGCACATGCCAGAATAGGTCACAGAAAATGAGAAAGCAACCATACTATGGGATATGCCAATACACACAGATAGAGAAATTAAGGTCAATTGGCTGCATTATAGTTGTCAGAGATCACCATGAAAAAAATGCTTTCTAATTGATGTATCAATATCAACAGATGGCAATGTTTATCGAAAAGAAACAGAACAAATTTTTTTAAATACAAAGATCTGGAAATAGAGGTAACTCGAATATGGAGCCTAAAAACAGAAACAATTCCTATCATAGAAGGCACATTAGGTATGATAAAAAAAATATTCAGTCAAATACATTACAAAACACCAGGACTAACAAGTATATATAACATATAGAAAATAGCACTACTAGGCACTGCACACATTCTATGTAAAACACTTTCAATACAATAAAAATAAGAGCATTACAGCAATCCACAAGTGCCAGTAAGGCGACGCTGGTAATGATCACTCTCAAATGGTGCTTTTTACATGCTACCGGCACAGAAGCCAGACAGTTGCTCTGGCAATGATCACGCTCGGATGGTGCTCTTAGCGCTCCACTGGCACAGGTGCCAGTCATCGAATTTGGTTCAATTTCAATTACACTTGCCCCAACAGGTTTTCACAAGCAGAGTTTAATGTCCAATAAAGGAAGGTTGGCATGGGTGCCAGTCATCGAATTTGGTTCGATTTCGATATAAAAGTAAGTTTTTTCAAGTAGTTGCTCGAATATAAATGTAGCTTTAAACAATATTTCCTAATATGGAGTATGGGGTACAAACCTCTTACAAAAAAATATAAGTGAACAAAAACATTCATGGAAATCAAACGAAGTATCTACTGTACACTGCAGATTCACAATTCATGTACACCAGACATATGTGTATAATGCTAAAGGGGTTTTTATCTCTTATATTATGAGCTACTATGAATAACAACTTGTATTCGAGCAATTTTGTAAAAAAGACTTACTTTCAAATTTTTCAGTGTTTCAAAACACGGTCTAAAAAACATATAAATGATTAACTTTTATTACTATTAATGAAAATCATAAACCATTCTTTCTTTTTCCTTTAATTATTTTTTTATTATAGAGTTAATATATTAAACTTGATATTGAAATTCTTACTAAATGTTTGTATACAAGCACAATGTAAAGTTTGGAGACTGAAATTATGTATGCAGAGCAACTAAAATAATTGTTACATTCAATGTTTCTGTCCCAGTTAGATTAAAATATAATATAGCTTCCAAATAGCTAAATATCAGAGAAATTCTTTTTTTTTTTTTTTTTTTTTTTTTTTTTTTTTGCTGTTTTGAAAATAACTACATCAACTACCATTAGCAAGGTATCTCATGAAAAATAATAAAAATATTACACGTTTTACGACTGAAATCTTTTTCTCCCTCTTTCCCTCCCTCTCTCTCTCCTTTCCTCCTTCCCTATCTATTTATCTATCTGTCTATTTATATCATCATCATCATCATCGTTTAACGTCCACTTTCCATGCTGGCATGGGTTGGACGGTTTGACTGAAGACTGGCGTGCCAGATGACTGCACCAGGCTCCAATCTGATCTGGCAGAGTTACTACAGCTGGATGCCCTTTCTAACACCAACCACATCGAGAGTGTATTGGGTGCTTTTATGTGCCACCGGCACAAGGGCCAGTCAGGTGGTACTGGCGACGGCCACGCTCAAATGGTATTTTTTATGTGCTACCTGCACAGGAGCCAGTCCAGTGGCACTGGCAACGACCTCACTCGAATGTTGTTTTATCTATCTATCTATCTATCTATCATTCTATCTATTTATCTATATATGTATGTATGTATCTATCTATTTATATATAAAAATGAATAAATAGAATCAAGAAGAAGGAGTACATTTAGACAGCTATTTAATAAGCACTACACATGTTTCAATACAACATAGATCCACATACACACAGGATATAAATCATACAAGTAAACCTTTGATTAATTTAAATCTTGTGTATATGTGTGTATATGTGTGTCTATGTTGTATCGAAACATGTGTACTATTTATCAAATAACTGTCTAAATGTACTCCTTCTTTTTTACTCTATTTATTCATTTTTATTTTTCACACACGATGAATGCCTAAGTCTAGACTTCGAATACTACTGGCTATTTGGTAATTCTAAGGGTGAACAAGCTCTATCTTGTACTCTAATACATTCCTAATGGAATACACTTTGAATATCTATATCTATCTATCTATCTATCTATATATATCATTTAATGTAGACAGTATAAAGATATGAGTTACTAATAGTTTCTTGCTTTAGAGACACATGTCTTGGCAGATTTTTACAATATCCCTTGTATCTCCAAGCAATCTTCTAGCTCTTAGCACTTTCACAGCTCATATCTCGTATCTCTATACTGTTTACATTAAATGATACTTATTTCTCACTGGACAGAGTACATTTTTTATTGATCTTACCTTAACTAAACAGTAAGCTATATATATATATATATATATATATATATATATATATATATATATATCATAAATATACAGGGATTAGCTTGAGTTGCTTCTCCAACATACTGAAAATTTAGAAATAGCAGTCAAAGAACTACTGATTCCAAACTACAAATTTTTTCTCTAACGGATGGCGATATTTATGGCACACACAGAACAAAAAACAGAAGAGAAAAGCAAAAACAAACCTGCCTTTAGTTAATTGGATACGACGTTTCATGGTTAAGAGTATGAAGTTACTCTATTCCGATCTTCAGCCCAATATTCGAATAAATCTGAAAGTGTCTGATAAAAACTCATGTGAATTTTGACCATGCGACATCAAGACCACGTGAGGCAGGCACTTACAAATTTATCGGCTAGTGAGTTCAAAACACTCCAAAGAATCTATTCTATGTGCGTCACAAATAGAGAAAAAATTTGTAGAGAAAAAATTTGTAGTTTGGAATCAGTAGTTCTTTGACTGCTATTTCTAAATTTTTAGTATGTTGGAGAAGCAACTCAAGCTAATCCCTGTATATTTATGATTATAAATGGTTTTACCGATAAAGGTTTTTTCATACTAAACTACTTGGCAAAATTGTTAATTATTAATTTTATTACTAATTGACGATTCCCTACCCTATATCTGTATATTTTATATTGATGCCTCTAAGTTGGATGGTTAAACCGTAATCCCTTCATACGGGCCTTTTTTTATACGGGACTATTTGTGACGCACATAGAATAGATTCTTTGGAGTGAAGTGTTTTGAACTCACTAGCCGATAAATTTGTAAGTGCCTGCCTCACGTGGTCTTGATGTCGTATGGTCAAAATTCACATGAGTTTTTATTAGACACTTTCAGATTTATTCGAATATTGGGCTGAAGATCGGAATAGAGTAACTTCATACTCTTAACCGTGAAACGTCATATCCAATTAACTAAAGGCAGGTTTGTTTTTGCTTTTCTCTTCTGTTTTTTGTTCTGTGTGTGCCATAAATATCGCCATCCGTTAGAGAAAAAATTTGTAGTTTGGAATCAGTAGTTCTTTGACTGCTATTTCTAAATTTTCAGTATGTTGGAGAAGCAACTCAAGCTAATCCCTGTATATTTATGATTATAAATGGTTTTACCGATAAAGGTTTTTTCATACTGAACTACTTGGCAAAATTGTTAATTATTAATTTTATTACTAATTGACGATTCCCTGCCCTATATCTGTATATTATATATATATATATATATATATATATAATAATTATCCTCACCATAAGCATCATCATAAGCATCATCATCATCATCATTATCATCATAAGCATCCTCATCACTATTATCATCATCATCATTATCAATGTTTAGTGTCTACTTTTCCATGCTATGTCAGACAAAGCTTATTAAAACTGATTTTCTATGCCTGGAAGCCCTTCCTGTCAACAATCTTTTCCCATAGCTGGAGAGGTTTTCTTGGAAGACTGGAGATGAATGACACTCACAACTATTGTGTGATGTCAAGACAAGGTGACACAAACACACAGATATACATTCTCACATATATAAATACATACATAAATATATACATACATACATACATACATACATGCATACATACATACATACATACATACATGCAGATATATTAGAAGAATGAGATGACATACTTACCATTTGAATAAAAAGAAGCCAGGCACAAACTACATCAACAATCACTATACAAACTCATCTCACAAACCATTCCCAGATAAATTGTACTTCATGTTTCAAGTACTCAACTATAAGTGCAATGCACCTTCTAACAGAAACAGTTGTAAGATAATGAAGTTTATAACATAATTGTTTATTCCTTTGTCATCCCAGACCTTTAGCAATATAGTATGCTTGAGGAAGGCGGTGACCTGGTAGAAATCTGGGAGAAATGGGGTCGATGCAATCGACTTAATCCCTTTGTCTGTCCTTGTTTGTCCCCTCTATGTTTAGCCCCTTGTGGGCAATAAAGAAATAAGAAGCGTTAGCACACTGGGCGAAATGCTTAGCGGTATTTTGTCTGTCTTTACCTTCTGAGTTCAAATTACGCCGAGGCCAACTTTGCCTTTCATCCTTTTGGGGTCGATAAATTAAGTACCAGTTGCATACTGGGTCGATCTAATCGACTGCCCCTGCCTCTCCAAAAATTTTGGGCCTTGTGCCTAGAGTAGAAAAGATTCCGCCAAGGTCGACTTTGCCTTTCATCCTTTCGGGGTCAATTAAATAGGTACCAGTTATGCACTGGGGTCAATGTAATTGACTTAATCCCTTTCTCTGTCCTTGTTTGTCCTTTCTATGTTTAGCCCCCTGTGGGCAATAAAGAATAAAGAAGGCCGGTCAAGCCAAACAAAATTGTAGCTATGGCCGATGCTGGTGTTTCATAACTGGCACCCATGCCAGTACATGTAAAAAGCACCCATGCCGGTAACATAAAAAGCACCCACTACACTCTTGGAGTGGTTGGCATTAGGAAGTGCATCCAGCCATAGAAACCATGCCAAATCAGACTGGAACCTGGTGCAGCTCCCCAGCTTACCAGTTTTCAATCAAACTGTCCAACCGATGCCAGCATGGAACGCAAACATTAAATGTTGATGATGATGATGATTGATGTACACATACAAACACACACATACACACACATACACACATACACACACACACAAATAAGCATGCAGATGCAAAGCAAGGTGAACAAAAAATAGTCCTCAAATACCGAAGGTAGAGAAATATATAATTTATTAAGACCCCCCCAAAATCTTCACAATCTGTTACTCATTGTTTTACATGACCGTTCTTCAGACAGTTGTGTGATAGTACAGCTGTTTAGCAAATGATTGTGTGAAACTCTGAGTAACAGTTTGTTTTTTTCAGCTTTAATAAATAGTATATATATATAGGGCATCCAGCTGTAGAAACTCTGCCAGATCAGATTAGAGCCTGGTGCAACCTCCTGGCTTGCCAGTCCTCAGTCAAACCATCCAACCCATGCCAGCATAGAAAGAGGATATTAAACGACTATGACGATGGTGATATATATATATATATATATATATATATATATATATATATATATATATATATATATATATATATATACATATATATATACACACACTTCCTGTTGGATATTTTAAAGCCACTTGAATGGAATCTTAATATTCTTTAACCTCCTAGCTTTGCTCTCAAAAGAAACTTTTAACTAAATAGCTGAAATCCAACACTGCTTCAAGACAGAGGACCAACATGTACTGGAATTATGAAAAGCTGCTCATGAGATGCTGTTCTGGAGGAGACCCACCCAACCCATGCAAGCATGGGAAAACGGAAGTAATGATGCTGATGAGGAGGATGGTGATGATGGGGAGGTGGAGGGGGAGGGGAGACGTTCGGGAGAGGTGGGAAGAGGAGAGGAGGGGAAGAGGAAGGCAGGTTGGAGGAGGCAGAGAAGGAGGAGTGGAAGATGTTATGATGATGACGAGAAGGAGGAAGAGGAAGGGAAGTAGTACTGGTGGTGGTGGCAGTCGTGGAGGAGGGGAGGAGGTAGGATGAGGGGAGGAGGTGGGGGAGGGGGAGGAAATGGTGGTGGTGGTGGTGGATAAGGAAGAGGGGAGGAGGAGGAGGAGGAGGATGGTTATAATGATGATGATGATGATGATGATGATGTTGATGAGAATAGTGTCGATGATGATGATGATGATAACGACATTTATAAGAAAAACGAACAAAAAATGAAAAGATTAAAATTAATCAAAGCATAGGTAAAAAAAAATTGTGAATAAAATAGTTTTAAACGTTTATTATTCATATGAATGTAATGAATTTGATACAATAGTTTAATCTTCCTGACAAAAAAATACCAAACTTATGTATCTTATTAAACATTTAAAATACTAACTAAACTAAAAATTGTAAATTTTTACTAAGTAAACACCTTAACAGAAATTAATTTCTTTGAATAAAAAATTTAAAAAAACAGCAGAAATTATGTCTGTTACCCCCAAAAATAAACAACCCAGATGTTGCAGAGTGGTAAGAAGTATGCTTTCCAATCACAAGGTTCCATGTTTAAAATATTTTAGAGATATTGTAATTAAGAGAAAAATCATCAGCTTTAATGATTAATTCTTGTACAGAAAAGCGAGTATGATACATCTGTAAAATCCAAATTAATTAAAAATTGAAAAGTAGAATACAGGGGAAAGAGAGTCTGATCACTGGCAAATTTTGTGATAACTCCAGGCATGTTTCAACTTAATCAGACCTTATCAGTAAAACAGTGTTATTCATACTAACCAGATCCTAGATAACTGAGAAAATAAAGACTTTGAGCACAAAGCATTTACCAATTTAGATTTTGTTTGCATACTTGTGTCACTGTTTCTTTGTTTTTGGTTTCATATGATGTCTGTGAATACTTTTAAAGTATTTGTGGATTTTTGAAGTGTTTTTTGTATTGTTTTTTTCATTATGTCTGCTATGTGTGCTAAAAATATTATTGTTAAATTGTAATTCTTACTATATTTGCCATCTCCTTGCACGTGTGTCTGTGTGTGTGTGTGTGTGTGTGTGTGTGTGTGTGTGTGTGTGTGTGTGGTACATTTATATTGTTGAACAAATGAGGAATCTTCTAAATAGGCACGGGCATGGCTGTGTGGTAAGAAGCTTGCTTCCCAACCACATGGTTCTGGGTTCAGTCCCACTTCATGGCACCTTGGCCAGGTGTCTTCTACTATAGCCACAGGCTAACCAAAGTGCTGTGAATGGATTTGGTAGATGAAACTGGAGAAAGCCCATCATACATATATATATATATATATATATATATATATATATATATATATATATATATATATATATATATATATACATATATATACATATATATATATATATATATATATATATATATATATATATATATATATATATATATACATATATATACATACATACATATATATATATATATATATATATATATATATATATATATATATATATATATATATATACATATATATACATACATACATATATATATATATATATATATATATATATATATATATATATATATAGTTGAAATTTACAGAAAAACAAAAGACGAAGACAGGTGTATAAACAACAAGGTGTATTAGTTTGATGCCCAGGAAGGTGAGAAAGTCTTTTATGTTTCGAGCCTATGCTCTTCAACAGAAAGGAACACAAGGAAATAAACAGAGAGAATAAAAAAAAACTTGTGGATTTAGAAGCCAATCATGTATATATACATATATATATATATATATATATATATATATAATAATATTAGGGACAAAATCCAAAATTACAGGTAAAAACTCAATTAAAATCAATTTATAAAAAATTAAAATTAAATTGAGCTTTATAGATAAAATATATATAAAATATATAGTTTTAGGGAAAATAACCAAGTTTCAAGAACTCATCGATGAAAATCCACTATCCCATATTGAAAAATTAATAATTAAAAGCACAATAAATGAGTATAATATAAAGTAAAGTAAATATCATAAGATAAATATAATAAAAAGATTACACGTGTTTCATAACTAATTTTCAAATAGAAAAGAAATTTAAATCGATTAAAATCAATTGAAATTATCGAAAATAAACTCTATTCAAAAATATAGCTACTCGTCAGATCGTAAGTAGAACAATAATTAGATATATATATATCTCAACCAACAATAAGTACCAAATGAATTAATATGAAATACTTATTATATAAAGATAGAAAAATTATCAAAAATATCATAATATCAAAATAATAACCATTCAATAATCATCCCTTCATCCATTATAATAACATGTATATTATATACAAAAACATCTTACATAAATTATCATTGTTTTAAATTATCATTGTTTTAAATACAATTTGAACGAAGTTTAAGT
Organism: Octopus bimaculoides; assembly: GCF_046866305.1. Classification (NCBI taxonomy): domain Eukaryota; kingdom Metazoa; phylum Mollusca; class Cephalopoda; order Octopoda; family Octopodidae; genus Octopus; species Octopus bimaculoides. Next base: position 127,886,929 of record NC_142929.1, on the reverse strand, counting down.
TTAAAATAATAATGAAAATAAAATTAGTACATATTTAACCGGTGTAATAGTTAAAGCTATACTATTTAAAGCTAAAGACGTTTATTTAATTATAATTAAGAATCAATTGAATAATAGAAAATACAAGATTATTCATTTCTACAAACGTAATAATAAAAATATGAATGAAAAAATTATGAATGGAAAAATTATGAATGAAAAAAATTAGGAAAGAAAAAATTATTAAGAATAAAAGATTAAACTTTATATATATATATATATATATATATATATATATATATATATATATATATATATATATATATATATATATATATATATATATATATATATATATATATATATATATATATATATATATATATATACAAAGTTTTAATTTTAAAAAATCTTTAACGATATTATAAACTATAAAGATTAATTATTAATCAAATATTATTAATCAAAGATAATCGAAAATATATCAACACTATTCAAATCGAAGTTCTAATATTATGTTGAAACGAAACTATAACTTCTAAATAATTTAGTGTTAAATAAGTTATCTATTAAAAATAATCTATAAAGAACCAAATGAATAATATAAAAAACAAGAATACATATTATTTTCAAATAGTAGAAAATCTTTAGCAAAGTAAAAAAACAGTACTTATCCAAATTGTTCCGTAATTCAAACTGAAAACTAAGACGTTATCTAATAGCTATAGCGTTTTAAGCAAGAGGTCGCGCGAAAATACTACGTTAAAATAGAGAATAGAATACGAAAGCATGAATGGAATAATAATACTTAAATAAATGAATGAAAAATTTAAAATTTATATAACTAACAACATAAAAAGAACAAAAAACTATAGTTATCTTATAAAACATATTTATAAATATTAAATTCTAATATATAATAAATAAATAATAATACTAATAGTCGTAAATTAAATAATATTATGAAATAAAATAAAATACTACTATTGATTTAGTGTTATAAAAATCGTAGTGTCATCTATATATATAAAAATGAGAATGTGTGTCTGTCTGTCTGTCTGTGTGTGTGTGTATCCCTAAAACTCGAGAACTACGCAACCAATTTCATTCAAATTTTACAGATGCCTTACTTAGGGTTCCAGTTGTGTTTTAGTCAAAAAACTTTTTTAACTTCTTGCAGAGTTCGAGCCCACAGCAACATAATATCTCCTCCACTATTTAAGTATTACGTGTCAAAAGTGAAACAAAAACACTCATGTCAAATACTTTCACTTTAAAAATGAAACTATTCCACTAACTGAAACAATCACATTTCGATACTGTAATGACAGATACTTTCAGAGAGAGAGAAAGAGAGAGAGGGAGATGTATATGTATACATATGGATGTATATGTACACGTATATGTATAGATATATATGCATACATGTATATGTATACATATGTGTAGATGTATATATATATAGATGTACATGTAATATGTACACATGTATACATATATATACATACATACAGATATCTATACATATATACACCCATCACGCACATACACATGGACACAAACACACACATTAGTCATTTGTTTTCTTATCCAAAACTACGTCAAAAGTACTGAATGGATCTTTATGAAATTTGGAAATTACATTCTATGCATAACAGCCATAACTCCCATGAAAATTCATATATTTTTGATGGTGATGAAATTTTAACCCGAACATAACAGATGAGCATTATTTGTAATTCAACGGTACAACAGTGTAAGACTACCCTTTCAGATATACTTACATTATGATTTCTGCAATGTGGTGCATAAATTGTCAAGTAAATGAGACGCATCTTTGCCTCCACTGATTCACTTGCAAAGTATTGAGTAAAATTATTTCGTTGCAGACCTCCTTTGAGTCTTTTTATTATCACTGCGACACACATAGTCCCCAGTTGGTAACATTGATTTCAAGGCCTTCCCAGATGAGAGACTGGTTATTCTAAGACATTTATCGATTGTAAATTTTGTCTGCAATTTGGAAATTATATTCTATGCATAACGGCCATAACTCCCATGAAAATTCATATATTTTTGATGTTGATGAAATTTTAACCCGAACATAACAGATGAGCACTGTCTGTAGCTGGTCTTCTCTTGGAAGAGCCCCGCTTCTCACATGGACAACTGTATGTTGGCTGCTCAAGAGTGGGCAGCAAAAAAAAAACCTATTTGCATATGCTCCACAAGGGAAAACAAGGAACATTGTTTACAACGAGGTGTTATAAGCACAACAGCAAGAAAATATGTACATGATCACCTTCTTTTACGAAACTTCATTGACTTTCATATATTTATATTGATATACATATATATACGTGTGTTTGGGTGCGTGTGTGTGTGTATATATATATCTCTATATATAAAGATGAGAATGTGTGTCTGTCTGTCTGTGTGTCTGTGTGAATCCCTAAAACTCGAGAGCTACACAACTCTCTTTTACAAACCCAGTGAAAATACATATATTTCATATGTCAAAGAAATTCAAGCAATACATATAACACCAAAGTTAAAAACATTCCCAACAATTCCACAATCCCCAACCTCCAGAGCTATTGAAGAAACTGTTATCATCAACTGACCAAGATTCCTAACATTTACAAAACAAAATTAGACAATACGACGCTGTACTACAGATGACATCATTTGGAACCACAAGAGATTTAACTGAGGCAGCATTCATCCAAACTTTCAAGATCCAACCTCAGATTTATCATCGCATTGTCTCTCTACTACCTCTGTCAAATGAATCACCAAAATTGGCCTTTCATTATTTATAATCTGTACCTGTTTGTTTGGTTACGAAATAAGATACACAAAAACGTGTTTCTGAATTACGTGTATTTACTTTATATACATATGAGTTGAAAACTTTCTTCTAGCATTCCACTTAATATCTATGTTCCATGCTGGCATGGATTGGAGAGTTATTAATGTAGAAATATGGTATCGTAGCTACTAACAGTTGAGGGTTGTGTAGTCTAGACGGCGTTTTTAGATTTCATTATTCTCTTTAACCCGGGCAACGCCGGGTGTTTCTGCTAGTTGTAATATAAAACCTTAAACTTACTAAAATGTTAACCTACCAATAAAAACAAAATATAACTACTAGAATAATTAAATAGATACCCCAACACACACCCTAATACATACATATATATATATATACATACACACACACACACACACATATATATATATATATATATATATATATATATATATATATATATATATATACACTTACATACATATACAAATATACATACTTATATATAAAAAACATATAAACATATATACATACGAATATACAAAATAATATACGTATATAAACACAACATACACACATATATACACATAAACACTAATAAAAGCATATACATAAATAAAAACATACCTACACATATATACATAAATACACACATATATATATATATACATAATAACACATATAGACCTAAACATACACACTACCATATATATATGTATGTATACATAAATATATATCTACGCATACACACATGTACCTACCTAAACATACATATAAAAACAAATACACTCATACACACATATAATAAATAAAGAATAGTATATATAAATACACACTCACCCTCCCATGCTCTCAAATATACATATTATATAGATACACATATACATACATATATACATATATATAAAAATACAAATATAAAATATACACACATATATACACAGAAAAAACATGCATATACATATACACACACACACACAAATATATATATATATATATATATATATATATATATATATATATATATATATATATATATATATACATATACATAAATATATATATATACACCCATATATATATATACTTACTAATTTATATAGACAAATTACACACACTCACATATATACTTATACCCATATATATACATATATATACACATTTACATAAGTACATACATAAATATACATGTACATATACACAAAAATACTCATAACTATATATATAAAAAAATATACACACAAATAAAAATTCACTCAAATAAATATATAAATAAGGAATATTCTAAAACAAAACTACACTCACACTCTCACTCACACACACAATATATATAAATATACATCTATACTCACAAATATATATCTTTATACATACATGTAAATACAAATATACACTCAATATACACAAACATATATAAAAAAAAACACATATATATACACTTAAACCTATATAAATACATACGTAAACATATATACATACACCTAAAAATATACATACATACTAACACATATAGACTAAAACACACACACTCATATATATACATATACATGCATATACACATACCCATATAAACAAAATAAATAAAAAATCATTAGCTTAAAGTTTTTATATAAATAAAGTAGTTTATGTCTACATTTTATTTTTCGTTCATCAAAAGAATTAAGTAAATTATTATCCTTATGAAATAATATCTCTTTCAATTCATTATTACATAAATTACAAAAGTTATTACCTATATGATAGGATTTAGCTTTACAAACTATCTCCCATTTTGAAATATAGTTAATATTTTTAGCTTTAAGTTCCCAAATATATTTACTGAGGCCAGTAGAATTAATCAAATTTCTATTCTTAAATGAGTGCATATGTTGAGCTACTCTTAATTTAATTTTATTAGAAGTCGAACCTATATAAATCTTATTTAAATTATAACCATTATGTTTATTTTCATTCAATAATTTCACTATACATTTATACACTACATCTTTCAAATTACATTTATTATTAAAATTACATTTAGTTTTATCTAAACATGTACAATTAATTATATCCTGGTCAACATTATTATTATTAAAATTAATATTAGAAAAATTATTAAATTTAAATTTATAGTACTTATTTAACTTAAATTTATTAAAAGAAGAGATAATATTAGCAACATTATTAGTAGTAGAATAACCTACACCAAAATTATTTTTAGAAAAAATATAAAGATATTTTTTATTATCTTTAAGGAATAAATCAATAACTTTTAAAACTTCATTAATAATGTTAGTTTTAACTTGAACGCCGTATGGAATAATTAGCCAGAGTTTGTTCTTATTATAGATATTATTGAATTTATTATTAGTATTATTAAATTTATTATTATCATTAAAAAAATTAAAATAATATTTAAAATTGTTTCCATTAAAATTAAGTTTATGTTTAGGTAATTTATTATAATACCAATTATTCTTATTATTCTTATTATTACCTAAGAAGACATTATCATGAGTATAAAAGTTATGTTTATTAAAAAGGTCATTATTATTATTATTATTATTACTACAATTATAAAAATATTTCGGATTATTAAAAAATTTTATATTATTAGTATATCCCGCTTCTTGCAGGGCTTTATTATAATAAGGTGCATGTTTTTCAAAAATCTCTATATTAGAAGATAGTAAAGATATTCTCTTACCTATAGTAAATGTTAAGGTTTTTTTTAATTGATTAAATTTCTTTTCTATTTGAAAATTAGTTATGAAACACGTGTAATCTTTTTATTATATTTATCTTATGATATTTACTTTACTTTATATTATACTAATTTATTGTGCTTTTAATTATTAATTTTTCTATATGTGATAGTGGATTTTCATCGATGAGTTCTTGAAACTTGGTTATTTTCCCTAAAACTATATATATATATATATATATATATATATATATATATATATATATATATATATGTATGTATGTATATATATATATATATATATATATATATATATATATATATATATACATGTATATATCTATGTGTGCCTGTTTTGGTGTCCGTGTTTGTCTCCCCATCATTGCTTGTTGGTGTATTTATGTCCCTGTAACTTAATGGTTCAACATAGAGGCCGATAGAACAAGTCCTGGGGTTGAATTATTCATTAAAAACACTTCAAGGCAGTGCTCCAGCATGGCTGTAGTCAAATGATTGAAACAAATAAAAGGATAAAATAGTACCTACTTAATCTGTTAGAAATAGCAGCCAAAACTCCTTCAACAGATTCCTTTTCATCATAAACACAAAAATATGGTTCTATTGTTTAACCCTAATTCAGCAAACCTATGATTCAAGGCTTTCCAACCATGACTATTCTCTATTTATTATAAATCCCTCCCTTTCTTTTTAAATAAGGTAGGATTTGAGGGTGGCGTTACTGCTCTTTCTAGCAGGTTGAGTGACCATGAAGAGGTTCTGATGTTGGTTCATATGGAAAAAGACATATTGTAAAGCATATTGCAAACATATATGGTAAGTGCATGTATGTGGGGGCAGGGTAAAGGGTGCAGATACAACCAGTCATGGGCATGCATGAGTACATACATATGTAATTACTAGAACATTATTTTGTAGAATAGGCTCATGCATGGCTGTGTGGTAAGAAGCTTGCTTCCTAACCACGTGATTCCGAGTTCAGTCCCACTGCATGGCACCATGAGCAAGTGCCTTTTACTATAACTTTGGGCTGCCCAAAGCCTTGCGAGTGGATCTGGTAGATGGAAACTGGAAGAAGCCCATCATATGTGTGTGTGTGTGAGTTTTCCCCCACCATCACTTGACAACCGGTGTTGGTGTGTTTATATCCTTGTAACTTAGCACTTCAGCAAAAGAGACCAATAGAATAAGTACCAGACTTAGCAAAAATATTAAGTACCAGAGTCAATTAATTTGACTAAAAATTCTTCGAGGTGGTGCCCCAGCATGGCCACTGCTAATAACTGAAACAAGTGAAAGATAAAAGTAATGTAATAAAACAACAAGGAAGTTGTGGGACTACCAACTAGTTCCATCTTTTTCGGGATTCAAAGTCAGTTTGAAATACGAATTATAAATTTTGTAACATGAAGGTAGCTAATCCTGAATTCTCCTTCTCTTTGAAGTGAACAGCTGTTAAATGAGATTTGCTTCTCTAATAGGAATACCTTTTTGCATTAAACATCACCCTGTAATACATATAACATAAAATTTTAACTTCCTCAGGCTGTATTTCTGGGTTTGAAAGAATTTCAGACTTGATGCTAATTCAAATTCCTGATATTGCAGAAATTGGTTATTGTAGGAATTGGTTAAACTCATGTTAAAATCCAGTTAAATTAACAATAAACCATTCAATAAGGTAAAAACTAGGTTGTTGGTACAGAGTAAGTTTGTTTACAAATGTTTGCTCACAGATAGCAGATGGTGCTATATTAGGTGTTTTTTTTTTATGTTTTACTCCAATTTTCTGACCATGCACACGTATGGCTCTGTGGTTAAGAAGTTTGTTTCCCACCCACATGGTTCTGGTTCAGTCCTATTGCATGGTACCTTTGACAAGTGTCTTCTACTATAGCCTGAGCCAGCCAAAGTATTGTGAGTGGATTTGATAGACAGAAAATGAAGAAGCTTTGCTGCTAAAGTTATCCAGACCTGATGCAAAAAAAAAAAAAAAATGAAAGGCGGTGAGCTGGCAGAAACGTTAGTACACCCAGCGAAATGCTTAGCGGTATTTTGTCTGTTATTACGTTCTGAGTTCAAATTCTGCCAAGGTGGCGGCGGTGGCGGTGGCAGTGGTGGTGGTGGAGGTGGCAGCGGCGACAGAGGTGGCAGAGGCGTTGGAGGCATTGGTGGAAGCAGTGGCAGAAGCAGTAGTAGAAGCAGCAGCAGCAATAGCACCAACACTGACACCACTGACAACGTTTATGATAACAATGATGATGATTATGATGATGATGATGATGATGAAGCCCCACCAACAAAGTTCCCAACGTCCAAACACTTCCAAAGAGAAAACAAAAAAAAGAAAAGGCATAAACCATTTTTAACAGATGAGGTACTGCAAATTTTTGAAGGTTCAGATGAAGATCAACAGGAATTTGATCAAACATATCCCCAAAAAATAGCTGGAAATAAAAGATGTCGAATGAAAAGAGATAGTGATGTGCCTCAAATAAAGGAGCATGGTTCTCAGGCAGCTGACAGTAACTGTAATGTCTTATTGGAATGAAATTCCTTGACAGGTCAGTTCCAAATATAATCCAAAATTTTAGGTATTTCCATTAAATAGTTTTCGGTCATTCTTTTCTTATTTGAAATATGTGGGGTCCTAGAGGGTTTTGTGGGTGTGTATACATGTGTGTGATGGATGTGAAGTTCAGGTACAGGACACTAGTTATCTCCTTGCACTTCAGAGGGCTATTCTTTTGGGCCCTCTGTCAGTTATGATGAAAAAGATTCCAGTAGATCTGGTCAAGAGAATAGCCTGCTCTTGAAATTAACCTACAAATGGCTGAGTGCCCCACATACAATGTACATAATTTCACTTCTCAGTAGTTTACATATTTGAATTTATCATAGCAAAACTCATATGACATTTATTTTTATTACAGTCACAAAATACAAACAAAATGCATGTGATGTATCGGTAAAAATTTTCAAGTGACCGCATCACTGTAGATCATTTATTTTATTTGTTAAAATTTGAAATTCATTGATATCTGAAAAAAAATTTTGTTGTAATTTTAAGTAGAATGATTTTTGCACTATTCCCATCATGATGTCAAGGTGCATGGCTTAGCAGTCAGGCTGCTGGATTCATAATTATAAGGTTGCAGTTTCGATTCCCAGACTTGATAGCTTATTGTGTCTAAGGGTTATGCACTTCATTTCATGTTGTTTCTGTCCGTTCAGTTGTAAAGGAACCCTACCTGCTTCAGAGGAATGCCTCACAGACTATTAGCCCAAATTTTGCAAATGCCAGATGTCAAAAACCCTTTGATGGTGATGACATCAAAGTCAATGACCATTATCATCCTGTCCAACATATGAGAATGAGTATTCCTATCCTTATGTCATGAACCTCAGACGTGACTATTTCATTGCATCTCCATGCTCTCTTCAGGATGAATAGAGTGTGTGGGCCTTGAGTTCTCTTCCAACCTAATTTACTATCAAGTTTATCTCCCTTAACTTTCACCTCTTCACAGGGATTCACAAACAGAGAGGTTTTATACTCAGAGTTGCCTTTCTAGTCTGGCAGTCTTCCAAAGCTGTCGATGCCAGATCACACACCCACATATACTGTTGGCATAATCATGGACACAGTAGTTCCTTCTCCTATAGACAAACTAATAAGTGCCTAACTTCCTGTGATTACTGCATGCTAGGTTCAAATTACTAAGTCTCCCTGATATTGTTACATAGTCATTAGCTTTACATTGGGGTCATCCATTCTTTCGACAAGTATTGTTTTTAGTCCTGCTGGGTTTATAGTAACCCTCTTCACCAGGCAAAACTGTTTTATTTGCCAAAAACCCAACCTAGCAACACATGTTACTGAACTTACATGTTATCAGTAGCACTTATGAGTGACCTGAAAATCCAGCAAATAAAATTACTAAAATCTTATATAGTAAACTGGAGATTAACAATGTAAATGTAATTAGCCAGAACATGTTTAATTAATAAAAAAAAATCATTAACTTCAATTATTCATTCTGATTAGATTTTAATTAATTTATATTTCAGAATTGTCTCCCTTGACTTTCTTGTTAGGAATTAATCCTTGAAGCTTATGATATATATTTCTACTCATATATGAGTGAAGTTTTTTGTTAATTAAATATTTTTTGAGGTGTTACATTAAGTATGCTAACCTCCACTTAACTATGTTTTTCATGCAAACAGTGTTCCTTGCTATTTTTGTCCTGTCATTCAACAAAAAAAATTTTGGTGCCTTAGTTTTATCCAATTATTTTTTCTTGATTGATTGCTTAAACATTGGCTTTGGTATCTCAAAAACTACTGAAGCTAAAAAAACTTAATTTGTTAATGCATTATTACTAAATGATAATAAAACCTTGGGGTTCTTTGTGGTGTAGGGAGAGGTTAGTGCTTAGGGAAATGTTCCTTTATTAGCCAGTTATTTGGTAACAAAAAAAAAAAACACAATCCATGTATATTATATGTCATATATTGGATGAGCTATGATAAATATAAAAAAAAAAAAGAGAAAGGAAGTGATACCGAAAGCAAAATCGATAGAAATATGTTTACACACATAGGTATATGGCAACACAGTTTTTTTTCAATTATTGGTGGCTACAGTTGTTAGTAGTGCAAAACACAATCAGATACCAATCAACTAGAGTAAAATTTCCTGTTTCTTAATTTGTTGGTTAATATTATGTTGATATTATGTTGTGGAGGTGCAATGGCCCAGTGGTTTGGGCAGCAGACTCGCGGTCATAGGATCGCGGTTTCGATTCCCAGACCGGGCGTTGTGAGTTTTATTGAGCGAAAACACCTTAAGTTCCACGAGGTTCCAGCAGGGGATGGTGGCGAACCCTGCTGTACTCTTTCACCACAACTTTCTCTCACTCTTACTTCCTGTTTCTGTTGTGCATGTAATTCAAAGGGTCAGCCTTGTCACATTGTGTCACGCTGAATATCCCCGAGAACTACGTTAAGGGTACACGTGTCTGTGGAGTGCTCAACCACTTGCACGTTAATTTCACAAGCAGGCTGTTCCGTTGATCAGATCAACTGGAACCCTCGACGTTGTAAGCGACGGAGTGCAACAACAACAACAATGATATTATGTTAAATATTTCTTCTACTAAATTAGGAGAGATGCATGGTTATGTAATTAGGAAGCTTGCTTTGCGAGCCATGTGGTTTCAGGTTCAGTCCTACTGCGTGGAACCTCAAGCAAGAGTCTTCTGCTATAGCTCCGGCTCACCAATGTCTTGTAAGTGAATGAGTGATTGTGGTAGACGGAAACTGTATGGAAGCCCATCATACACATGTATTTGTGTGAATGTGTGTGTGTATGTTCTAGTATCTGTATTTGTCAGCCCATCACCACTTGACAACAGGTGTTGGTTTGTTTGCATCCCCGTAACTTAGCAGTTTAGCAAAACCTAAGTAGCATGGTCAGTTTGTTCGACAAACCCTTCAAGGCAGTGCCCCATTATGGACATTGTCCAGTAACTGAAACAAGTAAAGGATAAAGATTACTTTGTTTTGTTTGTTTCTTTTTTTTTTCTTTTTTAAATGTATGTGACATAAGTAAATGACCATGAGGTGGAGCTGCTGCACTACTGACCACATAGACATAGATTTATACCTTACTATAAACAGTGTGGTGCTCCTGAGCAAAACGTAACTGGGCCTCATGGAGACAATGACTAGTTACCAAGACCTTTGGTGATATTGAGCTGGCAGAAATGTTAGCATACCAGGCGAAATGCTTAGCGGTATTTTGTCTGCTGTTACATTTTGAGTTCAAATTCCACTGAGGTTAACTATGCCTTTCATCCTTTTGGGGTTGATAAATCAAGTACCAGTTGAGTACTGGGTCGATGTAATCAACTATCCCCCTCCCAAAAATTTCAGGCCTTGTGCCTATAGTAGAAAGGATATGTAGTGTTTGAGAAGACTCATCAAGTCAAGTGAAATCATAGCTGTGGCCTTTGCCAGTGTCATGTAAATGGCACCTGTACTGGTGGCATGTAAAAAGCACCCATTACACTCTTTAAGTGGTTGGTGTTAGGAAGGGCAAATCGTCCAACCCATGCTAGCATGGAAAGCGGACGTTAAACGATGATGATGATGATGATGATGATGTGTGACATATTTAGCACTTTGTCCAAACAGCATTGTATTTTTCATCATCAATTTTCTTTATAAGGTATATTCACTGTGGCTGAAACTAGGAGTGTAAGTAAGACCGATAGCTATGTTGGTTACTAAATCAGAGAGAGATAATCACTCAAGTGTCTTACTTCAAAAATGTGATGTGGATACTTTTAGGTTTGGAGTGTCCCTAACAGCTTTTTGTATTTTATAAAAGATATGATATTATATTTCATGTAAGAAGTCTCTGATCATTAAAACTTTAGATTGTATATGATGACATACTTCTGAATTTCTCTTGGCTATAAACAAGATGAAATAAATAATGCACTCTATGCATTGAGTTCTATTTCCCCTGTTTGTATAATATATATATATATATATATATATATATATGTATGTATGTATGTATGTATGTATATATATATGTATAATATATATGTGTATAATTTATACAAATAACTATATATATATATATATATATATATA
>NC_142929.1:127867268-127872268 GCF_046866305.1 Octopus bimaculoides | reverse complement strand
ATTTTTTTGCCAAGTTGTCCTTGACAACAATATCTGGTTGATTAGCTTTCATTTATTACTATAATTATTATTATTACTATTGTTATTGTAGCAATTGTAATTCTTCTTCTTGCTATTATTATAAAGGGAGCAACCTAGCAGAATTATTAGAATGCTAAGCAAGATGCTTAGCAGTATTTCGCTCTATGTTCTAAATTCAAATTCAGCTGAGACCCACTTTGCCCTTCACTCTTTCAGGGTCAACAAAATAGGTACCAGTCAAGAACTAGGGTCAATATGACTGATCAGCCCCTCCCCCAAAATTTCAGGCTTTGTGCCTATAGTAGAAAGGAATTATTATTATTATTATCATTGTTGTTATCATAATATTGCCTTTCATCCTTTTGGGGTTGATTAAACAGGTGCAAATTGAGCACTGGGATCAATATAATCAACTAGCCCCACCCACAACAAATTTCAGGCTCTGTACCTATAGTAGAAAGAATTTATTGTCATCAATATTATTATTATTATTATTATTATTATTATTATTACTATTATAAGTGCAGGAGTGGCTTGTGGTAAGTAGCTTGCTTACCAGCCACATTTTTCCGGGTTCAGTCCCAATGCGTGGCACCTTGGGCAAGTGTCCTCTACTATAGCCTCAGGCCGACCAAAGTCTTGTGAGTGGATTTGGTAGACAGAAACTGAAAGAAGCCCGTCGTATGTATATATATATATATGTATATATATATGTATGTGTGTGTGTGTATATGTTTGTGTGTCTGTGTTTGTCCCCCCCCCCCAACATTGCTTGACAACCGATGCTAGTGTGTTTACGTCCCCATAACTTAGCAGTTCGGCAAAAGAGACCGATAGAATAAGTACTAGGCTTACAAAGAATAAATCCTGGGGTCGATTTGCTCGACTAAAGGTGGTGCTCCAGCATGGCCGCAATCAAATGACTGAAACAAGTAAAAGAGTAAAAGAGAAAAGAGAGTATTATTATTATTATTATTATTATTATTATTATTATTATTATTATTATTGTTATTATCATTATTATTATTATTATTATTATTATTATTATTATTATTATTATTATTATTATTATTATTATCATCATTATTATTATTATTATTATTATTATTATTATTGTTGTTGTTATTATCATTATTATTATTATTATTATTATTATTATTATTATTATTATTGTTATTATCATTATTATTATTATTATTATTATTATTATTATTATTATTATTATTATCATTATTATTATTATTATTATTATTATTATTATTATTGTTGTTGTTATTATCATTATTATTATTATTATTATTATTATTATTATTATTATTATTATTATTATTATTATTTTGGTTTGGCTCAGGTTTGGTCTTATTCCTGGTAGGATTTACGTGGGTAGCGGGTTACTGCCTGTAACCTTAGGTATCCACAAGTTTTCAGTAGTCTTTCAAGTGCTTAGAACCTTCCTGATAATCCTTGCTGTCCCTAAGAGACAAACTTTCTGCAGGAGCTCTACTGGGCATTCTATTCCAATCTCCTTCAGCCATTTGTCTATATCTTGGCTCATTGTTCCCAACACATCAATTATTACAGGCACGACCTTTACTGTTCACATGCTCCAAATTCTTCTTATTTCAAATTTTAATGGATTGTATTTAATATTATTGTTGTTATTGTTGTTGTTGTTGTTATTATTCCTCTTCTCCCTCTTCTTCTTCCTCTTCCTCTTCTTCTTCTTCTTCTTTTTCTTCTTCTTTTTCTTCTTCTTCTTCTTCTTCTTCTTCTTCTTATTATTATTATTATCATCATTATCATCATCATCATCATCATCATCATCATCATCATCATCATTATTATATTTGACTCTTGTAGTGTGAAGATGCCTTTTTGACTCATCTTTCAAAACACGTTTTATTCAAGCATTACCAAAAGAAATTTTATTCAGAGTGTTTGTGAATGAAATTACTGCCTAAGGAAAGACATCCCTCAATATCCGAGGTAGACAATAGATGGGGGAAAAAAAAGGATTGGTTCACAAACTTTTAGAATTTTATTAACACTTTACTCACATTCAAAATGGCTAGCACATATAATTATGCCAGACAACAAAACACAACAATGACTGGAAAAAAGACAACACAAAAGCAAAACACACAGCTAAAATGTACAAGTGGAAGAAGAAAATGAACAGCATAATTAACAGAAGACAATGTCTCAAATACTCTAATAAGTTATTTGGAAGATAGTGACAACATCAATAACAACAATAATGGCAGTAGAGACTCTTACATGATTCCAGATACTGTGGTTCATTCTTAGAACAGCTATGAGAAGACAAACCTCTCACTAATACAAAATGAACAGACAGATTTTTTTAGATCTGTTGCACTTACCAGGAAAAAACTATGTATGGGAGAATTTTGTATGACAAATAGAATTTTTTTACCACAGGAGAGAAAAATTGTCTTTACCACAGGAGAGAATTTTGTATGACAAACAGAATTTCTTTACCACAGGAGAGAAAAATTGTCTTTACCACAGGAGAGAATTTTGTATGACAAACAGAATTTCTTTACCACAGGAGAGAAAAATTCTTTACCACAAAGAGAAAAATTGTCTTGAAGTTTGATGACCACAAGTCACCTCAAATCTCAAGAATTTTTTTTCAGATTCTTTCAAAATAAAGAATTGTATTTTTCTGCAGATCAGCAATGTCAATGTCTTAGGTAGCTGCTTGGGTATTGTGCCAAGAGCACCAATCACTTCAGGAATAATTATCATCTTAGTCTTCCACAATCACTTTATTTTTGTAACTAGGTCCTGATATTTATCAATTTCTCTCATTTGGTATCCACCATATTGTCATATGGTATTGCAAAATTAATGATCTTCCATTTCTTGATTTTTGTCATCTACAATCATATCTGATCTTCTTGCTTCAGTAGTAAAGTCAGTCTTTATGGGGAAATCCCATAAAATCCGATAATTCTTCTTCTCTGTCACAGCTTTTGACTTGTCTCCATATCACTTCTCTGCTACTTTGAATCCATATCCTCAGATAACATCCCAATACACTCTTTTGCCGATACAGTCATGTATGCACTTATACTCTTTCTATACTAGCTTACTGCATTCACTTACAAGATAGTTAATACTTTCATCTCTTTCCCCTCAGATTTTGCATTTCCGCTCTGAGTTTTATTGATCTTTACCTTTATCAAATTCATTATCATGGCTTGTTCTTGAGTGGTTATAATTAGCACCTTGGTTTCTTGTCTCAGGTTTCTGGTGATTAGCCATAACTAGTGTTCCTTACTTTTAACATCCTTGGTTTGTTGCAAGAATTGGCTATGCAATTCCTTCTCCTGCTGATTACTTGTTCTTTTGCTCTTCTTTCTGTTCTTGAATTTTCCTACTGTTTCAGTAACATTTTGGATATATCTAACCACAGACAATATTTGTTCTTCGCTATGATAAAAACCTGGATTCTTTGATCCCAACAGTAAGAGTACTTAGCAAGGATACTGGAATGCAGTTTAAGGTAAATAAGTATGCAGTGTTAATTATGAAGAGAAGTTTGTAAACATAGTTTTACAAACCCAGTGTCATACTATTAATAGTGTCTTCTACATTTAGCAGTTTAGCCTACATTTAGCCTCTTCCCTTTCTTGGTAAGTAGAACCTGTCAATATTACTTTTAGGGTGGTGCACATTGTGCATTGTAAGCAGCTTCCTAGTTCTTCTGAGTCATGTAGCTCTGCCTTTGCCCATTTTAGAAAACTAGCAATGTATCCTAATACTGGCTCATCTATTCATTGCTTTGATGATATTCTCTCCATTCAATTTTCTTTTGAGCACCTTCTTAGTTCTTTCCTTGTCCTCTTCAGAAATTTTCTCTCTCATTTCTCCTTCCATTATCCTATTTTCTTACAGTACCCCTTGGTCCTTGTATCCTTCATTATTTCTTGAAGATCTAATGATATCATTTTGTGATAATTTTATATCATCAGATTTTGTCTTTTGGCCTTGATTCATAATTAACACTGCATACTTATTCACCTTAAACTGCATTCCAGTATCTTTGCTAAGTACTCTTACTGTTGAGATCAGAGAATCTGGGTCTTTTTCATTTTTTTTCTTTTTTGGTATATAGTTTGAGGTCATCTATATACAGCAGGTGATTTATTTTCACCTTGGTTTTAGCAAACTCACAGGCAGGCCTGGATTTTTTCTGTATACTTGTCAGAAGGATTAACACAATGACAAAAAGTAATGAAGAGAGCATGTCTCCTTGGAATATTCCCCTGCATATTTCCATATTTCCTAATAACTTCTTTGCACATGTTAGTTCTACTTCTCATGATCTCATTGCTTTTTCAAAAAAAAAAAACTGTTAATCTTCTCATTGATCCTGATTGCCATAAGCCTTCTCGTATTTTATCCAGCCAACATTTAAATTCTCTCTTATTTGTACCTCTTTTAATATCATGCAGTCAATAAACAGCTTGTTGACTTCTTTCTGTACCCTTTTTCCTTCTCTGGCAACTTATTTTTCTTCTCCAGAAAGTTATACATTTCATCTATTATGAAGCCATGTGTGTGAGCACCGATTTCCATGTCTTCAGACTTGACATTGTTTGGACAGTGACAGGGCTGTGTTTAAATCAACTGGCACTGTGTGAGACAAGTTCAAGAAAAACATGTTACAGGAAAAAAATCAGATGTGAGTTGGTGATAGGAACGGCACTCAGCTATAGAATACTGGTTTATTAAGACTAGTGCTAATCTTAACAGTATGGAAAGAGCAGGCATAAAAAAGATGATGATTAAGATGTTCATAAACATATACATACATACATCATCATCACCGTTTAACGTCCGCTTTCCATGCTAGCATGGGTTGGACGATTTGACTGAGGACTGGTGAAACCGGATGGCAACACCAGGCTCCAATTTAATTTGGCAGAGTTTCTACAGCTGGATGCCCTTCC
>NC_142929.1:127857268-127859768 GCF_046866305.1 Octopus bimaculoides | reverse complement strand
AACTGGAGACTGTTTTAGCAGAAGAATGGACAAAAATCTCTTTGGAAACAATTCAAACTTTGTACGAGTCCATACCTCATAGAAGCTGTAATTTCTGCCAAAGGCGGTCCTACCCCATATTAAAATAAATTTGTTTGAAATTTTAAGGCGTTTCCATTATTTTGTCCAACCCCTGTATTTACACAAAAGCAAGGGATAAACAAGTTCGTCATTTTTCTATATAGTCTCCTTACTTTTTAATGCACTTGGTCCAGTGTCCACAAGCTTGCGTATTTCCTTCAAAAAGAAGGTTTACAGTTGGTTGTGCAACCATTTATGCACTACTTCCTTCGCATCTTCATCCATAGTCGACGATCGCATAAACCATCTTTGAGCGGTCCAATATGATAGTTGGAAGGGGTGAGATCTGAGCTGTAGGCAGGGTGTTGCAGCACCTTAAAACCCAATTGGTTAATGGTTTCAATCACATTACCACAATAGTACCAACTATAAGCATGCATGTGCAGAAGGCAGTGTGACAATAATAAAGATATGTTATGGCAAAAGTATGGATAATTTTTGACTTCCCCTCATATATATATGTGTGTATGCATGTGTGTGTGTGTGCGTGTGTGCGTGTGTATGTGTGTGTGTGTGTGTGTGTGTGTGTGTGTGTGTGTGTGTGTTTGTGTGTAATATATTTATATCTCTGTTTCATTATATTGACCAGACTACCAAATGTTATATTGTTAGACACCACCGATCAAAATGCACTTCCTCGCATTGTTCTAACATTAAAATGATGTTACCCTACTAGTGAGGCAGGCAGGCCAACATTGCCCCTAAATGGAATGCTAGGCCATCTTGGAATTATCCATTTACAGCTGAGTGAACTGGAGCAACTTGAAGAACCCAAAGCAATGCCAGTCTGGGAATTGAAATTCTGATCTTGCAGTCATCAGTGCAACACCCTGACCACAAAGCTACATATATGCATATATATATATATATATATATATATATATATATATATATATATATATATATATATATATATATATATATCAGTTGCCATGATAGATCGCTGACCACAACATTCAAATTTTTTTCTCTGTGTTTTTCTCCTTGTTTACTCCTTATTCTTTCTGTTGAAGAGCGTAGCTCGAAACGTTAAAGACTTTCTCTATTCCCGAGCGTTAAACTAATACATCCTTTTGTTGTTTACACCACCTGTCCTCGTCTGTTGTTGTTTTTTTCGTAAATTTTCCCTTATATATATATATATATATATATATATATATATATATATAAAATTGAGACACATGTATATGCTGTATATAATCATAAAATAAATTTTGTGGATGTACGAGTCTCCATATTCTTTATTATTATTGATATTGTATATATATATATATATATATATATATATATATATATATATATATATATATCACCATGATAGATCGCTAACCACTACACATTCCCTTTTTTTTCTCTCCATGTTTCTCTCCTTGTTTCTTTCTGTGTTCCTTTCTGTGGAAGAGTGTAGGCTCGAAACATTAAAGACTTTTTCACTTCCCGAGCTAATACATCTGCTTGTTTTCTACACTACCTGTCTTCGTCTTTTGCTTTTTTTTTGTGAATTCTGCCTATATATATATATATATATATAAATCACAGGCCTTGGATCTCCAAATTGAGATGACTTTTTGTTGATGTAGTCATTGAACGATGTAATCTGCAGGGTTGCACTGCTTAAGAATTGATCAAAGATTTTTCAATTAAAAAAGTGTGTAGAAACATTTTAAAGTATAAAATAAAGTTTGTATGTAGGCAACAATGAACATTATTTCACATCCTTTGATCCATATATGCTGAAATGCTATGTAACTTCAAAGGTTACAAACTAATGGAACAAAAGATATAAAAGATGTTTTGTTAAGTATAAATAATGATATTTTTTTATTTGAATTTCATTTTTCAAAAATTGATCGCTAACACTGATTTCTGTCTAAAGAATTAAAATATTATTTTCAAAGTTTTTGTATATTTATATGTTATTCTCTTAAAACAGAAATTTTTTATTCTTAAATTAATTTAAAAAGTTGAAAATTCACATTTTTTTGTATGTAATTTTTTTAAAAAATTGTTTATATTCTTTATTGCTATTTTGTGTTAAATAAACAAAATTAAAAGACAGTTCATACCGTGCAGGCATGGCTGTGTGGCAAGAACCTTCCTTCCCAACCATATGGTTCCAGTTTCAGTTCCACCACATGGCATCTTGGACGAGTGTCTTCTACTGTATCCTCGAGTGGATTTGGTAGACAGAAACTGAAAGAAGCTGGACTGAATAGTGACTGGTGACAAGAAATGGGTTCTGTATAAAAATGTCAAGCACCAAAGATAGTGGATAGAGAAAGGAGAAGCATCAGCACCCCAGCCTAAGGCGAGCTGGCTGAGTCGTTAGCACGCCGGGTGAAATGCTTAGCGGTATTTTGTCTGTCTTTACGTTCTGAGT
>NC_142929.1:127839768-127849768 GCF_046866305.1 Octopus bimaculoides | reverse complement strand
TTTACAGCAGGGCTTGGAAGGAAGGTGTGTAGTGTGTGATCGTCGCATTGAACATGACATAGAAAGTTGTAATGGTGATACCTGCTCAGAGGCCTACACAAAGTTGCAGAAAGTGTATGAGCCACACACAAGTGTACGAGTGGGTCAGATGTTTCCAAGATGGCTGAAAAATGTCGATATTAACAGATGTTCTGGGAGACCCACAACCAGCAGAACTGAGAAAAACATCGTAGCTGTGAGGGGAAATCGCCGAATCATCATCTGTGAGTTATCAGAAGATGTGCAGATTAGTTGCAATTCAGTTCAGTCCATTATCACTGAAGATTTAAGTATGAGATGCATGCCTGTCAAGTTTGTGCCAAAACTGTTATTAGACACTTGGGTTTCAGTTGAACAAGATCTCTTTGATTGTGATGAGATTGATGAAAACTTTTTGAAAACTTTGCATAGGCCTCTGAGCAGGAGTCACCAAGCTTTTGTATCCATCAGATACTGGCTGAGTAGCTTGTATTATTAAGCTAAACAGCCCATGACATTCAACCCCCCATACTCACCTGCCGACAACTTTTTTCCATCTTCTAAGGATATATATATATATATATATATATATATATATATATATATATAAGCAATGTTACAATGTTAATTCTCTAAATGAAGTATTAACAGTAACTGCACGATAAAGTGTAGTATATTGCCACCTAAGTGTGGCTGACCCCTAGGGGTGGATGTTACTGTTGCTTTTAGCCCCAGGAGGACATCTCCTCCAGCTGGCTTATCGACACACGACTGTGTCCTGTTTGCCAAGGGAGTTATCCCTCTCACCACGGCCAGCAGCACGAACGTATCCGGATTTCAGGGTTATTTCCCTTCGTCGGCGTTCGACAGCCGATGACCTTGGTGAGAGAGAAAAACCTGGCAAATCTTATATCTTCTTTTCCAGTGGCATTCTTCACTGATATTGAAAAGGTGAAAACAAGCAATGTTAATTCTCTAAATGAAGTATTAACAGTAACTGCACGATAAAGTGTAGTATATTGCCACCTAAGTGTGGCTGACCCCTAGGGGTGGATGTTACTGTTGCTTTTAGCCCCAGGAGGACATCTCCTCCAGCTGGCTTATCGACACACGACTGTGTCCTGTTTGCCAAGGGAGTTATCCCTCTCACCACGGCCAGCAGCACGAACGTATCCGGATTTCAGGGTTATTTCCCTTCGTCGGCGTTCGACAGCCGATGACCTTGGTGAGAGAGAAAAACCTGGCAAATCTTATATCTTCTTTTCCAGTGGCATTCTTCACTGATATTGAAAAGGTGAAAACAAGCAATGTTAATTCTCTAAATGAAGTATTAACAGTAACTGCACGATAAAGTGTAGTATATTGCCACCTAAGTGTGGCTGACCCCTAGGGGTGGATGTTACTGTTGCTTTTAGCCCCAGGAGGACATCTCCTCCAGCTGGCTTATCGACACACGACTGTGTCCTGTTTGCCAAGGGAGTTATCCCTCTCACCACGGCCAGCAGCACGAACGTATCCTAGGGGTCAGCCACACTTAGGTGGCAATATACTACACTTTATCGTGCAGTTACTGTTAATACTTCATTTAGAGAATTAACATTGCTTGTTTTCACCTTTTCAATATCAGTGAAGAATGCCACTGGAAAAGAAGATATAAGATTTGCCAGGTTTTTCTCTCTCACCAAGGTCATCGGCTGTCGAACGCCGACGAAGGGAAATAACCCTGAAATCCGGATACGTTCGTGCTGCTGGCCGTGGTGAGAGGGATAACTCCCTTGGCAAACAGGACACAGTCGTGTGTCGATAAGCCAGCTGGAGGAGATGTCCTCCTGGGGCTAAAAGCAACAGTAACATCCACCCCTAGGGGTCAGCCACACTTAGGTGGCAATATACTACACTTTATATATATATATATATATATATATATATATACATATATATATATACATATATACATTGAAAAATTGCTACTGATCCAAACAATTTGAGGAAGAGAGAAACAAAATTAAAATTGCACACAGAATATATTAGACTTTATTAGAATTTTAATTATATTTTAAAATACAGGAATACACTTTACTGGTTTCAGATTAGATTTTCAAAAGTATATAGTGTTTGGAGCTGTGAATTATGTCCATTCTAGCTGTTGTTATAAAAATAATATTTATATGTATTATGTAGATAGAGTTTAAACCCAAGTTGGGCCCTCTTGAAGCAGTATTCCAGTATTCTAAATCTATATGTATTGTTTGAATTTCTATCTAAAGAATTCCTGAAAAGAATTACCTTACATATTTCTCCAACATGTACCATTTTGTAACTTTTATTAGCAAATGAGATATGCAAAATGGTGAATAAAGAATACCTAAAATTGTTCAAATCTTCTGCTTGTATGTGTGTGTGTGTGGGTGTGCAAGCATGCTTGTGTCTTTGTGTATATGCTTGTTCCCCACCACTTGACAGCTGGTGATGGTACATTTACATAACTTAGTGGCTCGGCAAAAGAGACTGATAGAGAAAGTATTAGGCTTAAAAAAAGTACTGAGGTTGATTTTTTCAAGTAAACTCTTCAAGGTGGTGCCCCAGCACCCAGCATGACCACAGTCTAATGAGTGGAACATGTAAAAAATAACAGCCAAAAAAAAAAGGTAAGCTTCAACTATGTGAGCCATGCATATGATGAGGATTCTGACAGTAAAACAAACAGATCAGCATAAACTTGTTTAAGTTTTGCTTCATTACCTTCCTTATCCTGCGTCCTTTTGTGCCTGGCATGTGGTACATTGTGCACCAGTTCAGGTTACACTGTTAGAAGGAAAGAGTACAGTAGATACTGAACAAACTGTCAGTTCTTGAAAAGAATTTTTTCTGCAAGTTGTTCATTAACAATGATTCTCTCTTTTTTTTGCTTTTTTTTTGCTGTTATTCTAATCCTGGTGAAAAAACATCACAGCAGTTTGAATCTACAAGAGATGATATTCAGATCAGTTTAAATAAACAAATATATATAAATATAATATATATATGCATATATATATATATATATATATATATATATATGTTGTTGTACTTGGGGATGGTCATATTGCCAGTTTAGCCAATAAAAACACACGCACTGTATATTTGGTGTTAATTTGCTTCAGCTTTATATTACATTAATCTTAATCTTATTTCGGCCAGAGTTCTTTCGTCACACTTCTGTGACCTCATCAGTGGTCCTTTGTTTCCTTCTTTCTTATGTGTGTCTCACCTTGCTAACTATCAGCCATTTTGACAAAATGGCTGATAGTTAGCAAGGTGAGACACACATAAGAAAGAAGGAAACAAAGGACCACTGATGAGGTCACAGAAGTGTGACGAAAGAACTCTGGCCGAAATAAGATTAAGATTAATGTAATATAAAGCTGAATCAAATTAACACCAAATATACAGTGCGTGTGTTTTTATTGGTTAAACTGGCAATATGACCATCCCCAAGTACAACAACATCTGTTTCAACACACAATTTCACATCAAAAATCTTGCAAAACAAACATATATATATATATATATATATATAATTTAAATATAGGATAAAATCTTTATAAGAATTTATCAAGTAGTTAGTGTGAAAAAACCTCATAAGGGAAGAATTTATTAAATATTCCCTATAAATATATTTATTTATATTAAGGGCATTAGTACCAATAAGCACCTCATGCTAGGAGGGACTCTCAAAGTCAAAACTACCATAGTAATGCCCTTAATATAAATATATATATATATGTATATATGTATATAATTATATTCATATATATAAATATATCATATACAAATATCTCTCTCTCTCTCTCTCTCTCTCTCTATATATATATATATATATATATATATATATATATATATATATATATATATATATATATATATATATATACATATATATATATATCCGGGTAGAAGTAGGAGTCCACCAAGGTTCAGTCCTCAGCCCCCTCCTATTTATCATAGTCCTCCAGGCAATAACAGAGGAATTCAAGACAGGATGCCCCTGGGAGCTCCTCTATACTGATGACCTTGCACTAATTGCTGAGTCACTATCAGAACTAAAGGATAAGATTCAGGTGTGGAAGCAAGGACTAGAATCGAAGGGCCTTAAAGTCAACCTAGCTAAAACCAAAGTCCTAATAAGTAGGAAGGTAGACAAAACACAAACCCCTTGAGGTAGATGGCCCTGCTCAATCTGTAGAAAAGGTGAAGGTAGAAACTCTATAAGATGTGCCCAGTGCAAACTATGGACACATGAGAGGTGCAGCAATATCAAAGGAAAGTTAACTAGCAAGTTAGTTTTTGTATGTGGCAGATGTTCAGGAGCAATAAACACTGAAAATGTGCAGAAAATAACTTTGGCCACATTCCAGGGAGAAAAACTAGACTTAGTTGATAGCTTCCGCTATCTAGGTGACCAAGTTAGTAGTGGGGGAGTGTGCGCTGAAAGTGTAGCTGCTAGAATAAGAATAGCCTGGGCAAAGTTCAGAGAGCTCTTACCTCAGCCGGTGACAAGGGGCCCCTCACTCAGAGTAAAGGGCAGACTCTATGACGCATGTGTACGAACAGCCATGCTTCATGGTAGTGAAACATAGGCCGTGACTGCTGAGGACATGCATAGGCTCGCAAGGAATGAAGACAGTATGGTCCGATGGATGAGTAATGTCAGTGTGCATACTAGACAGAGTGTAAGTACCTTGAGAGAAAAGTTGAACCTAAGAAGCATCAGTTGTGGTGTGCAAGTGTGATGATTGCGATTGAAAACTTACAGTGAAAACGATAGTGATTGAACTTAAAGTGAAAACAATAGTATCTGAAAATTGAAAGTGAAAACAATAGAGAGTGAGTGAAATAAAGAGAGGTGGGGAGAGTGAGGGAGCTAAGATAGATATTGATAGAGAAGATATTGACAGATAGATAGATAGATAGATAGATAGATAGATAGATAGATAGATAGATAGATATAGAGCTAGAGATGGATAGAGAGATATAGAGAGATAGATATAGATAGATAGATAGAGATGAATAGAGATATAGCTAGAGATATATAGACGTTACTGACGCTCGAAAACCAGGAGTAAATAGTTTTAAAAACTTTCAAAGATTTGAATCTAATATAAAAAGCAATATTTTAAATTTTTTTATGACCTGTAAGGGAGACAATCAATTTCTGAAAGTTACTTCGCATAGAGTTACCTCCCTTGTCCACGTAACCCAGAAACGGGTGTTTTCTGCCCCCGCATGATCCATTACACATTATGGGAAAAATCTTAAGAGTCTAAACCCATCCCTGGAACATAAGTAATGTATATTTCAAGTTTGGAGAAAATCAGTTGAAAAATACAGCCGTTATAATCTTTTACACAAACACACACACATACAGACAGAATGGGATTTATATTATAGACATTTATATATAGGGTACGATGGGTAAATTGGCACCATTTTATATTTTAAATTTCACACATGCGCATTGTTTGGTTTTGATTTTGTCTGACTACACAGTATAGTAGGGTGAGTTGGGTACTGTCTGTGAGAAAAACAGCACTATGATGCAATTCACTCTGTACTGCTTGGCATTTGTGCCAGAAGCTCCAATATGAACATTTCAGAGTTTTGGGGTGTCAATCTAAGGACAAGAGTAATAAAAATCAAACATCCAGTCAACATCACGGTGTTTGAAGTGATCACTAATGATAGTAACGTTATGATTCCATTCATCTTCCCACACAGCCTCAGACCCAACATGGGGGCCTACATCAAGTTCCTGGAGGAGGTAGTGCTGCCCTGGATCAAGAGGGTGGCTGCTAGAACACCCTATGTCCGGAAACAGGACTCTGCACCATGCCACACAAGCAGGAGAACTCAGTCATGGCTGTCTGACAATTTCTGCAACCATATCACTTCTAACATCTGGCCACCTAACTCCCCAGACTGCAACCCCCTTGATTATTATATGTGGGGTGCAGTTGAACAAGAGACCAACAAAACTCCTTTTAACACCAAAGATGAACTGAAGGCAAGGATAATGGCAGCATTCACCAACTTAAACAAGGAGACTGTCCAGAAAAGTTGCAGGAAATTCCAAATTGTTGGGAGGCCATAGTCGAAGCCAATGGCGATATTATTGAATAAATTTACTGTTTAGTATTTCAAGATATTTTTATGTAATTTTGGTAAATATATCTGTTAAAATGAGATGTTAGTGTTATTTTCATTTTTGTGTAAATTTAGATGACAGTTTATTCACCACACCCTGTATATATCATCATCATCACCATCATCATTATCTAGTGTTTTAAATTCGGGTATTGTCACCGTTAACAGGGGTGGCCCATCTACCTCAGTACCATAGCATATATATAGACACAAACACACTCCCACCAAAAGCATTCACATATTTTTTATACATATATGTGTATATGTATATATGTGAGTGTGTGTTCATATGTGTATGTACATCCACATGTATGTAGACAGACAGACAGACAGACAGACAGCTAGCTAGCTAGCTAGCTAGCTAGATAGATAGATAGATAGATAGATAGATAGATAAACAAACAGACAGATAGATAGATAGATAGATAGATAGATAGATAGATAGATAGACAAGCAAGACCAAGTAATAAACATATACATGACACACACATAATTAAATATACACTTATATATTTTAAAGTACTCTCAAGTTAATAAATTTGCCTGCGTCCTTTTGTGGGTCTTCTCATTAGGACGATATACTGCGAACTGGGTGAAATCATTCATCAATCTTAATTATTGCTTGTTAGCATTAGTCAGTTAGTGAGCTAGTAAGAAGTAGAAATTAGGGAGTGCACTCTTGGAGAAAGTGGGATGTGAGAGACGGTGGGTATGATGACTATTTGGAGTAGTATGGAATCAGCGAGGTCAGATGGTCAGTAGAAATGAATATGGTAGGAATAAAATGCAGCTGGACAGTGAGAGAACTTATAGTGCTGGTTGACTGTTGGCAGTCTCTAGTTTGTGATATACGGAAGTGCTTGTGAACAGTGATGGTATCATATTTACATTTAAATATATACAAGAGTGTATATATGCACGAATACATATATGCACACGTGGATACGCGTGTGAGTGTGTATATGTATATATGTATGTATATGGAAAGAGAAAGAAAATGAAAGTGAAAGACACAGGAAGAGTGCCGGACTGATAGATATATATTTGGATTTATGTATGTAGGTGGATACAAGTAGTGTGTGTAAATATATATATGTATATGTATATATATATATATATATATATATATATATATATATATATATATATATATATCATCATCATCATCATCATCGTTTAACGTCCGCTTTCCATGCTAGCATGGGTTGGACGATTTGACTGAGGACTGGTGAAACCGGATGGCAACACCAGGCTCCAATCTAATTCGGCAGAGTTTCTACAGCAGGATGCCCTTCCTAATGCCAACCACTCAGAGAGTGTAGTGGGTGCTTTTATGTGTCACCCGCACGAAAACGGCCACGCTCGAAATGGTGTCTTTTATGTGCCACCCGCACAAGAGCCAGTCCAGGGGCACTGGCAATGATCTTACTTGGCTTGCCAGGTCTTCTCACGCACAGCACATTTCCAAAGGTCTCGGTCAGTAGTCATCGCCTCGGTGAGGCCCAATGTACGAAGGTCTTGCCTCACCACCTCAGCCCAGGTCTTCCTGGGCCTACCTCTTCCACGGGTTCCCTCAACTGTTAGGGTGTGGCACTTTTTCACGCAGCTATCCTCATCCATTCTCACCACATGTCCATACCAGCGCAATCGTCTCTCTTGCACACCTCAACTGATGCTTCTAATGTTCAGCTTTTCTCTCAAAATACTTAAACTCTGACGGGTATTCACATTGACATTACACATCCAACGGAGCATACTGGCTTCATTCCTTGCGAGCTTACGTATGTCCTCAGCAGTTACAGCCCATGTTTCACTGCCATGTAGCATGGCTGTTCGTACGCATGCGTCATACAGTCTGCCTTTTACTCTGAGTGAGATTCCCTTTGATGCCAGCAGGGGTAAGAGCTCTCTAAACTTTGCCCAGGCTATTCTAATTCTAGCAGCTACACTTTCAGCGCACCCACCCCCACTACTAACTTGGTCGCCCAGATAGCGGAAGCTATCGACTACCTCTAGTTTTTCACCCTGGAATGAGATAGAAGTTGCTTCCTGTTTGTTTACAGTCTTTATTGCACCTGAACATCTGCCACAAACAAAAACTAACTTGCTCGTTAACCTGCCTTTGATGTTGCTGCACCTCTTATGTGTCCATAGCTTGCACCGGGTACATCTTATAGAGTTACTACCTACTCCTTTTCTACATACTGAGCAGGGCCATCTACCTGAAGGGGTTTGTGTTTTATCTCCCTTCCTACTTATTAGGATTTTGGTTTTAGCTAGGTTGACTCTAAGGCCCTTCAATTCTAGACCTTGCTTCCACACCTGAAACTTCTCCTCCAGTTCTGATAGTGACTCCGCAATTAGGGCAAGGTCATCAGCATAGAGGAGCTCCCAGGGGCAACCTGTCTTGAACTCCTCTGTGATTGCCTGGAGGACTATGATAAAGAGGAGGGGCTGAGGACAGAACCTTGGTGGACCCCTACCTCTACCCGGAATTCATTGCTGTACTCATTTCCAACCCTCACCTTACTGGCAGCATCTTTGTACATGGCTCACACAGCTCTCACTAACCATTCTTCTATCCCAAGTTTCCTCATTGACCACCAGATAAGGGATCGGGGGACCCTGTCAAAGGCTTTCTCCATGTCAACGAAAGCCAGGTACAGAGGTTTATCCTTAGCTAGGTATTTCTCCTGCAGCTGTCTCACTAGAAATAAGGCATCAGTAGTGCTTTTACCTGGCACGAACCCAAACTGCATCTCATCTAAATTGATTCGCTCCCTAATTAGTTGGGCTATGACCCTCTCTGTAACTTTCATAACCTGATCTAACAGCTTGATGCCTCTGCAATTATTTGTATCTAAAGCGTCACCTTTACCTTTGTAGCAGTTGACTATGATGCTGCTACACCAGTCATTGGGTATGACTCCTTCGTGTATCACCTGGTTCGTAATACGGGTGACTAGGCTATAGCCAACACTGCCAGATATTTTGAGCATCTCTGCAGTGATTCTTGATGGGCCAGGGGCTTTCCCGGTCTTCATACTCTTAATTGCTTTATCTACCCTGGTACTATCAACTCGGATAGCTGGTCCCTCTATTGGGTCGACATACGGCAGGCTCTCTTCCTCCCATTCGTTCTCTTTACTAAGCAATCTATCGTAGTGGCATCTCCAGACCTCTTTCTTTGCATCCTCATTTAGTGCAAGCGTACCATCATCCATGCGAACACATTTCTCTCCTACAACATCACTATTCTCTCTCCTACACTGTCTTGCAACACGAAATACCTCGAGTCTTTGGTCCTCACGGCGCAGAACATTGGCAAATCTTTTCTTATCTGCTTCCCCTCAGGCTAAATAAACCTGTCGCCTAGCCTCCCTTCTGGCACATTGGTACAATTCCCTGCTACCACCGTTCTTCCAGTCCTTCCAAGCCTGTTTCTTTTGTCTAATAGCCCTGTCTACCTCCTTGTTCCACCACCACGTTACTCTGGGTCGGGAGGGGACCTTACACCACCCACAAATCTGGTCGGTGGCTTTCAGCAGGTTGTCCCGCAGAAATCTCCAATTGTCTTCCACGTTGTATGATGCTATATCCCCTTCTATTTCGTTAAATGCTTCAAGTAACTTGTCTCTAAGTCTCTGTCCATTTGCAGGGTCTTTAAGCTTCCACACCCTTCTCCTCCAAGCCGGTCTAATTCTGGGCACCCATTTTGCCTTGATCCCAAAGTCGCTAACTACTAATCTATGTTGTGGGGTACATTCTTCGCCAGGGTAGGTTTTGGCATTTATAAGCC
>NC_142929.1:127782268-127829768 GCF_046866305.1 Octopus bimaculoides | reverse complement strand
AGGGGACAAACAAGGACAGACAAGGAGATTAAGTCGATTACATCGACCCCAGTGTGCAACTGATACTTATTTAATCGACCCAAAAAGGATGAAAGGCAAAGTTGACCTCAGTGGAATTTGAACTCTGAACGTAGCGACAGACGAAATACCACTAAAGCATTTCACTCAACGTGCTAACATTTCTGCCAGTTTGCCATCTTTAAATATTCTGTTCTACTCTAGGCACAAGGCCTGAAATTTTGGGAGAGGTGGGGGCAGTCAGTTAAAGCAACCCCAGTATGCAACTGGTACTTACTTTATCGACCCCAAAAGGATGAAAGGCAAAGTCGACCTCAATGAAATTTGAACTCAGAACTTAACGGCAGATGAAATACCGCTGAGCATTTCGCCCAGCGTGCTAACGTTTCTGCCAGCTCATTGCCTTCTATCATCATTGTCATTAAATGTATTGCTATTACCACCACTACCACCACCACCACCATACTTTTCATGTTGGTATAAGTTAAATACAAGAGGTGGAATGGTCTTATATCATTGAATAAGAGAATCAAAAATGAAGAATACCTTTAAAATTAATACAGGTATTGATCCACTTAATTATTGCTTGATAACCCATTGATTGATAACCACTGGTTTCTAACCCAATTTTCAATGCTGGCATGAATTACATGGGTTTGTTGTCAATATTTCTCAAAGTAATAAATAACTGTTCTAATTAATTCTGATATATAATTAAAAATGAAATATAGGCACAATTCTCTTAAAAGATATGGGGAAAACTACAGAATTAACAGAATTATAAGAAGTATCAGACATATATTTATAAACTGATAGACTTTAGGACTAGTTCCATTAAAATCTATTGTAGCACGCCAACTAGAGAATTACAAAAAGATACCACAGAATGATAATACTTCTCTAAATTCTACACAAAGCAGAAAAATTATTTGATGATATCATCACTACATAAATATACTACCTTTACTTAAAAGCTTGAAATACATACCTCTCTCCTTATTCCCCGACAGCGTTACTGTATTATAATTCTAACATCTATATGAAACACTTCAAGCCAAAGGAGGAGACACTAAGTAATTACTTGACCTGCTAGAAGTAGCAAACAAATTTCCCTGAAGTCATATCCAGTGCTACACTTTAGGCAAGTGTCTTTTACAACAGCCTCAGGTTAAACAATACCTTGTGAGTGAATCTGGTAGACAGAAATTGTGTGGAAGCATATTATTCATTTGACATCTCCACTTTTCATGTTGACAGGGGTAGGACAGTTTGACAGGAAACCAGTCAAGATGCAGGGCTATGTCAAGCTTCAATGTCATATTTAGCATGGTTCTGTTGCTGAATGCCCTTCCATTCAAGGTGATGCTCCAGCATGACCACAGTCCAGTAACTGAATCAAATTAAAAATGAAAGACACCACCTTATAAAAAAGAATCACTGAATAATGTATATCCTAATTACATTATATCTTGTGGTGGGGGAGAAAATCAGAATGAACACAGCCAAAAGTCATTTGATCATCGCTTGCTTAGTAAGAGCTAACCTAGGGCTAAACTTGAACAACAACAACAACAACAACAACAGCTACAACAACAGCAGCAATAGCTAAAACAGCATCATGACACTCGGGTTAATTAATTTTCTCCAAAGCGTCATCGTGCTGGAATTCCTTCTCACCAACATTTTTCCTTTCTAACCAGGGACTTCACGTTGACTATGACAACCTCACCTAGTAATCCTTACCTCTGGATTAAGAGAGTCAAAAGCCAAGGCTATAGATACCATTCGTCCTTCACATATAGTGAAAATGAATAAGACATTTATATTTAATACTCATAGATTAATTAACAGGAAGTATGCATTTGATGTTTCAGCAGATGATTGGCCAAAAAGGAAATAAAAAAAAAAGAAAAAGTAAGAAGTTACTGGAAAGAAATTTGAACAAACAATATTAAACAGAAAAAAAACTTCAATTATTTTTGACCAAGTATGTTCAATAGAATATTTCTTGTGTGTGTGTGTGTGTGTGTGTGTGTGTGTGTGTGTGTGTGTGTGTGTACATACATTCAGATCTACTGATGGGCAAGAGAGGAAGTGATGTAAACAATGCAATCAGCCCAGATGGTCAGGAGATGAGAGAGAGAGATGTGAGTGATAAGGAGATGGGTCTCAAGGAGGACTTGAGCAACAGGTAAATAAGAGGTGGGGTCAAACATATAAAACTAGGCAGCAGTAAATGCAAGCCTCCAAATTTTACAGCCTCTAAACACTAGTTTTGAGTTAAAGTTGCCAAAGGTGAACAGGTTTTCTGCGGCACAGACGGTCCTTTGTCATCACCTCCATGAGCTGCAGCATTTTAAAGACAATTGACCATTAGATTTTCATGTCATTGGCAAGTATTTTGATCATTAGAGTTACATATTTTTAATTATACTCGTAACCTATTTGTAATTTGTATATTGCCAGTGTCTTTATTTGGGTTTGTGCTGTAATATGAATTTGCTTCCATAATTAGTCATCCATTTTTGTAAGGAAGTCTATACAATATGGATGTATTGTCTGTTGATATTTTTGTAATTGCTCCATGTGGCAAACCTGAATCAAAATGTCGTGCTCAAATGGCCAATCTAACATTTAAGATCATAAAGTTTTGATTTCCACTTTTACTGTCAAATTTATAAATTACATTGGTAATTTGCAGCTGTTCTTGAGTTTACATACTTTGTGTGTGTGTGCACATGTATATATGCATGCATATCATACACACACACACACACACACACACACATATATATATATATATATATATATATATATATATATATATATATATATATATATATATATATATATATATATATATATATATGTTTTAGGCACCCACTTGTGCTATAGAATCTTTGGTGGTTGAATTCCACACTATGAAAGCTCAGGTAAATTTTCAAAATTTTCAAAATAAAATCATGATCTGAGTACATGTGTGAGTGTGTACGTGAATGTGTGTGTGTATGTGTGTGTGTGTAAATATTTCTCTTTTTAAATAATATATATTTGTTATGATATTTTTAATACATCTGGTCAGTTCCCTCATTATTTCTGTCACCATTCTCTATACAGCCAATTCAATTCTTTAAATTTATTTCTTTTTTTTCACTCAAACTTTTCTTTATTTTTCACTCTTCATAATATTGTTTGCTAATGCTGGATTGTGCCCTCCTCCTCCCCTACACCTTGTTTGCCATTGCTCTTAACATCATTAACAACAACCAGTTACCTCTTCCACCTCACCTTTATTTGTGCATGCACCAATTCAAATGACCTTACCTTTTCATTACTCTCACCTTCCTTTCATTAAGTTGTGCTACTAATTTTGATCACACCGTGCCATGTATTGTATATCATCTCTTTTCGCTTTCACATTTCCATTTTTGTGTGTGAAGTAAGAAGCTCCCACTTTTTACCATCACAGATCATTACTTTCCTAAAATTCTGCTGTTTTACAATTTCATGTGATTTTCTTGTCTATCTCCAATGTTGAGTTTAACTACAAACACATACAACATTAGCCTTTACTTTCATTAACAATGACTGGAAAGAGGCTATCAAATGGAACTGAAGTAGTATAACAAATAGCCATAAAGGTATTACTATGGACATTAAACCTGGTGTTTCAGAAATGCTTGGTGTGGGAGAAAATTCAAACATTTTATAAAAATCTGAAGTTGGCAACAATATTTTCATGCATTTGTAGGCTTTGAAGAACTCATAGAAGTTGATGTTAAGTTATAATAGTTTTGTAATGAAAATTTATTTGATGAGAAGTTTGTTCTGTTAGAATATGAGCAAGCTGCAATGAAAAATGATATAGAAGTGTCGTGATTCTCCTACAGCTGATTACAAGAATATGGCTAAAGACTTGGCACTTACAGGAAAAGATCTGCATGTATTTGTTAATAATGATCCTAATTATGAATGTAGCATAAAAATTACACAAGGAGTTCACAATTAGCTCAGTTCCTACACTGAGCTGTACAAAGAGATGGGGTATTGTAAACATCAGACAACATTGGATAAATTCTTCACTCCAGATGTAAACACTAATTGATAATAATGTTGATTAACAGGACAGAAGACAGTGCTCTTGCCTTTCTTTCTCCCTGTAACTTCCATTGCATCACCTTCCACCATACAGCAGTCAACATCTTTGTAGGCAATTAACTCTACAATGATATTACCATATTCTCATTTATTCTATATTTGTTTCCAAATGTTTCTTGCATATACATACAATGCTATGTGTGTTTAGATATTCCTATATTTGTGCATAAAACTGTCTCATTTGTTTTGTTTGTGTTTCTTTAAAAAAAAGAAATCCTGTCAGAATGCATCTCAATTTATAAAATGGAAACCAATGAGGTAAAAAGTTTTGCATTATAAAATTCTACTTTACAGCAAGATTCTCAAGAACTGAGCTTCCTGATACCTGTATGCATGCATGCATGCATACATGCATGTATGCATGTATATATGTATGTATATACGTACAAATGTATATATACCATCAACATCATTGTCATTAACACTATTTAATGTCCATGTTCCATGATGGCTTGGATTAGATGGTTTAACAAAATAAGCCCAAAGACTACTTTGAGTACCAGTATTTTCATTGCTTCTTGTTTTATTTTATAGTTGATCTTAATTGTTACAAAATCTCTCATAGCAGAGGAAGGCAACTGCATAGAATACCTATTGTGTAGGTTGTAATAATCAAAGGCAAATATTTCCAGTTGAATTTATATAATGTCTGCTGCACCTAAGTTTTGAGATAGTTTTAAGCCTTGGGATGATGCCTATGTTTTTAGTCATCTTTTTTTTTTTTTTTCATACCCAATGCACTAATTGTTATTGGTACCATTTATATTTTCAGCCTTGATGTCTTGTTTACTTCTATTTCAAGGTCTTTGTAGTTTGAAGATTTTTTTTTTTTTTACTTCCATCCAGTTCATGTTTTGACTGGAAGTAATTGAGATTTTTATCAACTTGCAATGGGTTTCCCTTCTATTGTTGGTTATGCTCTGTGGTCAAGTTACTTTCATCTCCTTAACAGTATGGACAAGCATATCTTTGGTATATATATATATATATATATATATATATATATATATACACACACACATATATATATGTGTGTGTAGATATATATACATACATATATGCATATATACATATATATATATATATATATATATATATATATATATATATATATAGATATATATATATATGTAATTGTCGTTTCTCCTGTCTGCCTTTGTATTGTCTATCTGTCCGAATGTTTTATTGTCCTCCATTGCATTTTTGTTCCATTTTTTATTTTTATATATACATATAGCGGTGTACGTACACATGTGTTCACCTTATAGTAGGTATACATCTAAATTTTGTACGACTCTTACTCTATCTTTTAGTCCCCCTCATACTTTCCTCCTCTTTTCTTTTTCTCACTCCTCCTCTCTCTCACATTTCTTTTCCCTCTCTTACATTAACTCCCGCCTTTTCCCCCTCGTTTATCTCCCTTGTCCCTTTCCTTTTGTCTCTGATTTTTTTTCTAATCCTTCAATCTCACTGTCCACTACCCCTCTCCCCTCCTTCCACATGACCGGTATCCAACCAGCCATGATCTTTCTTTCTTTCTGGCCGGACTGCTGACCGCCAACACCTCTTATGTCCATCTCCTATATTCTTGCCTTCAGGCTTTCACTTCATACACACCAGCTCAATTTGATTCATTCTCAGTCGAAAGAAACTTGTTATTTTCTTGTTGTTTGTATTTGTAATTGTGTACTATGTTCTCCGTTTTTTTGTCTTTGTTGCTGTAAACATTCATTAGCATTCTTACAAAAAAACCTAATGCTCTTAGCTTAGACTTTTTGGGGAGTAACCAGATCAAACTGTCTGAAGTGTAACTGCCCAAAACAGTAAGGACTTCTGGTAAATTTGACTGATGAAAGAAGGCCACAAATGACTTATCTTTTTTTTTTCCTGTCCTTCTAATTGTTGTTTCTCCTGTCTGCCTTTGTATTGTCTACCTGTTCGAATGTTTTATTGTCCTGTAGTGCATTTTTGTTCCATTATATATATATATACATACATATATATATATATATATATATATATATATATATATATATACACATAAGAAGTTAACTATATGGCCAGTCATAGAGTGACCAATGGTTTTACATCCATAAAGTGCTTAGCTTTATTGGACAACTCATCAGACTCTAATGGCAGCTCTAACATTTAGGGTATGCTTCTTTTTGGGATATATGATCCACTGACGTTTGGCGGGTGGGATTCAAAGAATCAAACAGCTCTCAACTCTCTGCCAATGCCATGGCTAACAAGAATGACTATGGTTGAGGTTTGGATAAACCTTTGTGTCATTCTGAAAACCTGGGATATATAATGGTGGAGAGAATGCATATAATAGAACACATAAGAGAAGTGAGGTGGGAGAGTAGATGTTTATTTCATTTGTTTACAGTCGTTTCATAATCTTTATATAACAAGATTATGAAACAGCTGTAAACAAATGGGATAAACATCTACTCTCCATTTCATTTCTCTTCACCACAAAACTTTAATAACTTAACATCCTCTTCTTTGAGTTCTTCAAAGCCTACAATTGCATCAAAATATTGTTGTTAACATTAAACTTCTATATAATGTTTGACTGTCTCTCCCACATAAAACATTTGTAAAACATCAAGTTTAATGTCCATACCTTTATGGCTTTTTGTCATACAACTTCACTTTCACTTGATGGCCTCTTTCCAGTCACAGTTAATGAAGGTAAAGGCTTACATCATATGCATTTGTAGTTAAAATCAATATCTCCTATTAGAAATTCTCCAGACACAAAATCAAATAATACTATTTGACTCTCTGTCTGAAGAATTTCTGATAGGTGATATCATACACAATTCTTTTACATGTACAACTTTGTAACTCTTATTAGCAAATGAAACATGTGTAATGGGGAATACAATGTTCCAAAAATTTTTCCAATCTCCTGTTTGATATATATATCTCAAACAGGATATATATATATATATATATTTTCTCTCCCTGTTTATTTCTGTGTTCCTTTCTGTCAAAGTGCGTAGGCTCAAAACATAAAAAGCTTTCTCACTTCCCGTCACTTACACACCCGTCTTCGTCTTTTGTTTTTTTGCAAATTCTAACTATTAGATCGATAGATAGATATGCACACACACACACACACACACACACACACACACACACACACACACACACACACTCACACACAGAAGGGCATACTGAAAGTTCCTGGATTTGGGTTTAAAAAAATACAGGAGGATTAGTTAATTATGATTTTATTCAACATATTCCCCTCTCAGATTTACATACTTATTGCAGTGGTCCTTCAGTTTTTCTAAGCCCTGTAAAAGAGCTCGGAATGTTGGGCTTCCAGCCGGCATTTCATAATACCTTTCAAGCTAGGAACTTTTCAGCACCCCATCATGTGTGTGTGTGTGTGTGTGTGTGTGTGTGTGTGTGTATGTATGTGTGTGTGTGTATCATTAACTCTCCTGGTCATTTGATTTTTCTCAACCAATCAATGGGCTGATTTAATAAACCATTTAATAATGAACTTATAATGACTACCAGAAACAGTTGTATGTCAAATTTACTACAAGAAAGATATATGTACTGACCTTTATTTAATGCCTTGTGTATATACATGTGTATATGTATGATAAGAACATTGCTTCCCAACAACATGATTCTGTGTAGCACCTTGGGCAAGTGTCTTCTACTATAGCCTCGAGCCAACCAAAGCTTTGTGAGTGGATTTGGTAGACGGAAACTGAAAGAAGCTCATTGTGTATATATATATACATTTATGTGTGTGTATCTTTGTGTCTGTGTTTGTCCCCCTATCATCACTTGACAGCCAATGATGGTGTGTTTATGTTCCCTAAACTTAGCAGTTCAGCAAAAGAGGTCAATAGAATAAGTACTAGGCTTACAAAGAACAAGTCCTGGAGTCGATTTCTTTGACTAAAAGTGGTGTTCTAGCATGGCTGCAGTCAAATGACTGAGATGTGTATAAGAATAAAAGAGTATATATGTGTGTGTGTGTGTATAGTCAACAGATGAGATATTTGCCTATAGATAGATAGACAGATAGATAGATAGATAGATAGATAGATAGATAGATAGATAGATAGATAGATAGATAGAATCAGTATATTTTCCAGTATATAGCTATCTGCCCACTTATATATATGTGAATATATTCAGTCTTTGCAAGGCCTGCACAACCAAAAATGGAGTGGTTCCTTGTTTCTTTATGTTGATTACATAGTGTCCAACCTATTATTTTATTTTATTTTGGTAGCTTTTTGTGATCAGACATTAATCTTGCACAGTCTTTCATTTCTGCCTTTAAGTCCAAAACTTTTGAACAATTGTCTGCTTTTTTGTATTGGCTGAATTCCTTGCAGGGTACTGACCACAAAGACAGTTTTTCTCTTTCTTTTCTGTATCTTTTTATTCTTTAACTTGTTTTTTTTTTCTTTTTGAGAACTTCTTTGATTTTGTCTATTTTTTATATTCTTGATCTTTTCTGCTTTGTTTTTATCTACACCTTTTTCCTCAGCAAAAGAAAATTGCTAAGGTTCTAGTTAATACTTTACTGTTTTCTTATATATACAGGTGTGTGTTTGTGTGTATACACACACACACACACACACACACACACACATACATTATATATGTGTGCGCGTGCTTATGTGTATACACAACTTCAAACAATCTATACATACTTACATACATACATACATACAAACATATACATGCATAAATACATACATAAATACATACATATACATACATATATATATATATATATATATATATATATGTATATATCATCATCATCATCATCATCATCATCATCATCATCATCATCGTTTAACGTCCGTCTTCCATGCTAGCATGGGTTGGACGATTTGACTGAGGACTGGTGAAACCGGATGGCAACACCAGGCTCCAATCTAATTTGGCAGAGTTTCTACAGCTGGATGCCCTTCCTAATGCCAACCAGTCAGAGAGTGTAGTGGGTGCTTTTACGTGTCACCCGCACGAAAACGGCCACGCTCGAAATGGTGTCTTTTATGTGCCACCCGCACATGAGCCAGTCCAGGGGCACCGGCAACGATCTCGCTCGAAAAACCTCATGTGTCGCCCGCACATGAGCCAGTCCACGGGCACTGGCAACGATCCCACTCGAAAGATTTCATGTGTCCCCCGCACATGGGCCAGTCCGGGGGCACTGGCAAACGATCCTGCTCAAAAAAAAAAAAAAAAAAAAAAGCCTCATGTGTCACCCGCACAAGAGCCAGTCCAGGGGCACTGGCAATGATCTCGCTCGAAAGACCCCACGTGTCGCCCGCACACGAGCCAGCCCGGGGGCACCGGCAATGACCTCGCTCGAAAAACCTCATGTGTCACCCGCAAGCCAGCCCAGGGGCACCGGCAACGATCTCGCTCGAAAGATTTCATGTGTCGCCCGCACATATATATATATATATATATATATATATATATATATGTATATATACATGAATATAATTTATGTATATATATATATTTATAGATTGAAAGATAGACAGATAGATATATTGACACACATGCACACACACACACATGTATGTGTCTGTGTATATCATGATGCTTAAAGTTTTCCTTATTTTTGTTTTTTGGGTACATTTCTTAACCAAGTCTACCTTCATATATTTATTTATTCATTCATTCACATTTTTATTTATCTATTTATTTATTTATTTATATCAGACTTTGTGAACGATAACACTGTCGGTTACAAGCTCCCGGTTTACCAATGATAAATACGCTGCATCTCTGACATGCTGAAGACGGTGAATTAGTACAGTTGTGAAGGCCTTGGATAGAATTCCCTATAGTATTTATTCTGGCTCTCTGTGTTCTGAGTTCAGTTCCTGCCTGTGTCATCTTTGTCTTTCATCTTCTTTGGAGTTTGATAAAAACAGTTCCATTCTGGCTGCTGGGTTAGCAGAGCTGTAAGATATTTTGTAATATCTGTACTAGCTCTTTGCATTCTGGAGCAATGTCTGCAACAACACTGGTGTCAAGATGCATTAGCCCAAGTTTGGCTACACATCAGTGACATAGAGAAGGAAAACTTGCATGCATAGGAATCTGTTACTCTCTCTTATATATATATATTTTTTTATTTTTTATTTTTTTATTTTTCATCTAGCTGTGACCATGCTGGGGCACTGCCATTTGGTGTTGCTACATAATTTGACTTCATGAATGCTTTTTAGGAATTGACATTTGATGCATGAGAGAGTTCAATGCAGCTGCCCTCGTCTATATATATATATATATATAAATTTAAATAATAAGAGTAAAAGTTAATATTAATTAGATTAATATCAATTTAAACCAGTGGCCTAGCATATTGAAAAAATCTGAAGGTTCAGAAAATTATATTACATATATATATATATATATATATATATATATATATATATATATATATATATATATATAAGAGGAATGACCACTGGGTGGATTCCTGTATGCTAGATGTAGACCCTATATTTAAATTTAAATAACCATGTTCTCTAACCGGCAGGCTTCGATGCAGAAAATTATTTTCTGCAGAATCATTTCCTGCTTCGGCGCACCAAAACGAAGACATTTGAAATATACCCCAAATATAATTGATAGAACTGTATACATGTTTGTTCTTGGGTGGATGTCTAGTGTATAGTTATGTAAATTATATTTTCTATGACGGCCACACCGAGGATTTGCAGACATTTACGTAATGTAAATGGTAACAATGAAACCATGGTATGTGACTAATCACTTTATTTTGTATCTTTTCATTTGTCTTGCTCACTTTACGTTCTGGCGTTTTGCCAAATTTTCTTTGAGAACAAATTTTTCTCAGTGCTCAGACCATATGGTGTCTACATCTAGCATACAGGAATCCACCTAGTCATTCCTTTTATATATATATATATATATATATATATATATATATATATATATATAAAGGTTATTAAGGGTATTGGAGTCAACCAAACCTTAAAGATACAGGTAATACTGAGTAAGTGCTGTATACCGACTAGTTTTGCCCCTGTCGTTGTAGCAACATGAGTGGGGAATATAACATAGGTTGTGTATTAGCGTGTGTATGTATAAAGAAAGAAAAGGATAGATGTAATAATCCATTCTTCTACTATTACCGTCTCTGATGAAGAGATACATTGGATTTTCCCTGAAACAGCTGTAAGACTTTATACATAAAATATAATTCTAACTTTGCCATTGGTCTCTTTATCCTTTTCTTTCTTTATAAATACATATATATATATATATATACATATATACAGTATGTGAGCTGCTAATAGTTTCATGCCGTGGAAACAATAATTAAGCAGATTTGTATATCATGCCTTGTGTCTTCAAGTAATTCTTCAGGCATAAATTCACAGATATCTATGTATTTATCTATCTACATGCAAACATTCATATATGTATAACTTGTTTGAAGTGGTGTAATGATTTTATATATTAAAAGAACGTGGTCAGGATTTGAATAAGAATTATTTATTTAGCTTTTTCACTCCTTTAAGTGATCCATCATGAATGATATTTTTACAGAATATTCATACATTTTATATATATGTGAGTTAGCTAAAAAAATTCAACTCCAGAATTTTTACCACTAACTCACACATATATAAAACTATGAATTTTGTATAAAAAATATCCTCCATGATGGATTCCATAACAAGATGAAAGTGCAAAATAAATCGTTTTTAACCTAAATCCTGACTACCTCCCTTTTCCTTCTTAATATATATATTTATGTGAGTTTAAAGGGATAACTTATCTGGGCAGATTCTGTGGTAGTTCTCAGTTGTTTTCTAGGTTATGGCTAACTGCATTGATTAGTATTTAATGTCTATGACTACTAGGGGTTGTCACTCATACTGTAACTGTAAATTCTTCCAATGGTTAATTCCATGTTCACTTTGCTCGATGGTAATATTATCCAGAGTGTATATTAACAATAACTATGATGACAGACAATATGGAGACCGGTACATCCTCAAAATTTATTTCCTTTTATTTTACGATGTCACACAGCATATTTTTTATGGTTATGACTTACACATGTTTCCGCTGTACAGAGTATGCTTGGTTGCATAAGCAACTGCACATATTTTGTGCAGTGGAAATACGTATTGCTTATTTATACATGTGTGTATTGCTCCTAACCAGGAGAAGTACCCAACCAAAAATAAACCCCTGTACTTGGCTTTTGTTGACATGGAGAAAGCCTTCGACAGGGTCTCCCATTCCATTATCTGGTGGTCAATGCAGAAACTAGGGATAGAGGAGTGGTTGGTGAGAGCTGTACAAGCCATGTACTGGGATGTTGTCAGTCAGGTGACGGTTAGCAAAAAGAATAGCGATGAATTCAGGGTACAAGAAGGGGTTCACCAAGGATCAGTCCTCAGCCTCCTCTTGTTCATCATAGTCCTCCAGGCAATAACAGTTAGGCTACCCCTGGGAGCTCCTCTATGCTGATAACCTTGTTCTTATAGCTGAATCACTACCAGAACTAGAGAAGAAATTTCACGTGTGGAAGCAAGGCCTAGAATCAAAGAACCTTAGAGTTAATTGAGCAAAAACCAAAGTCTTTGTAAGTAGGAAAGTGAACAAATTACAAATCTCTTCAGGTAGATAGCCCTGCTTGATATGTAGAAATGAAATAGTGGGGAGTTAGCAGAGTTGTTAAAGTGAATGGTAATACTTTGCAGTATGTGTTCTGACACTCCATTCTCTGGGTTCAAGTACTGTTAAAATTGATTTTTGCATTTTTTTTATCACTTCAGTGTCCATAGATAAAGACAAGTCAAACACTGAGGTAAATTCCTCCTCTCTGTCTTTTTCTCTTTGAAAGAAAATTGGTTGCTTTCTGAACTGGTTGAATTATGGACTCTACTAGCCCATCCAAAATGCCCAAAACACTTTGTATGTCAGAACAGCATTCTAACAACTCTGTAAGGAGTTAAGAGCACCTCCATTATTTGTATAATTTGTACACACATGCACAAACGCAAGCATACACACATGCACACATTGTATGGATGTTTGTCTGCATGGAGAGAAAGACAGACAAACAAAAATTGTTATGGTGTTGTTTCTTTTTAATGCTTTCAAAGAACTAAATACATGAAACTAGTATTTATTTTATTTTATTCATTCAAAATTGAAATGTTTTAATGCTTTTTACTAGAGTTTCTCAGTGCAAATGATATGATCTTCAGATAGCTTAAAACTGCTATATTTTGAAAAAATTTCAAAAATGATAATGTTCTTTGTTTCAATGGTTAGAAATTTCTTTATTTAGTATTTGTGAATATATTCGAAATTATCAACTAGAATTCCAAGTTTTATTTTCAAAGTTTAAAATAAATTTGTAACCCTTTCTCAGTCCAAGTCTGTAGCATAATTTTAACCAATCTATTACTGTTATCTTATTTACTTAGTCAATACTTTTGAGAAAGGTATGAATGTCACAACCTCTACTCCACTATGTAGATCTTTGAGTCAATAAGCATAATCACTCACTCATTCATAGGTCTTTCTGATAACAAAGAGTCAAGTAATTGACCTCATTTATGTGAGCTCTGGGTTCAAATACTGCCACAGTTGACTTTGCATTTCCTCTTTCCTGGGCAGTGACGTAGCTAAAATGTTTTCCACTTAGGGCAACCCTTGAGTTTGCTGCCCTCCCTCATATTATTTCTTTTGCCACTTATACAAGCTTATGCAGCAGATCCTGAGTATGACTTTAAACTGCATCCAATAATGGGGCCCTGGTACAGGAGTTCCAGGGTTTTGAGGAATGTGGAACCACCTCTTAACTATTATTGTTCCAAGGTCTACTCTGACATGGAATAATAGCAACTGTTAGGGTTCCAGCTATGGGTTAACTAGCAGAAGAACAATTGGGAGTGAGGGACCCTTAGTTCTCATTAGAACTTCCTTCTTGAAAGTAAACTCCTATAAAAAAAACCTGAAATGCAGTCAGTTTCTGGTCGTTTCAACTTCTGTTGTGCTCCTGGTGTTATAGCTGATTGCCCTGAAAAGAGAGTCAGTACTGTACAATACTTCACACCACTCAAAGCACAGCAACTTCTTGAAACCTTCAAACATTTGCATGGTCTTACTGAATTTAGGAAGTGGACTTACCCAGTCACAAGTTGACTTCTACCACCATAGCAGACCCAAAAGTGCTGCCCCTTAAAACCATCCCTTGAGGTGGGCCACCTTCTCCCCTCTAGCTACACTTCTGTTCCAGGATTGATAGATAAAATGCCAGTCATGTGCTTAGAGTGATTCTTCATTTTCTCTTCCTCTCCCTCCTTCCCTCCCTTCCTCCTTCCCCCTCTCCCACTTTCTCTTTTTGTATCTGCCTATCTCTCTTACTGGAAAGAAAATTTGGCAGTGATAATACCTGGATTATCTTATGTT
The DNA here is from genome assembly GCF_046866305.1 of Octopus bimaculoides. Taxonomy (NCBI): domain Eukaryota; kingdom Metazoa; phylum Mollusca; class Cephalopoda; order Octopoda; family Octopodidae; genus Octopus; species Octopus bimaculoides. Next base: position 127,815,113 of record NC_142929.1, on the reverse strand, counting down.
ATATCTTCCATAATCAGAGGTAACATATTTCATTACATATAGGACAACATGGGTATATTAAACACACTCCACCTTCAACAGTGTATATTCAGGAAAATGTTTTTAGTACATTAAAGCATGTAACAACTTATGGAAGGCCCAACTTTGCCTATAGGACCTGTGGTTGTTTCTCTTCAGACATTCTTTTTTAGACAAAGTTTGTCTTATAAGCCATCAAATATGGTGTCCATCAAATGATTGTTTATTCGGTTGCCTTCAAGGGATATGACACAGTTAAACATTGGGATACTCATACCTTTTTCAAAAATAGTAGTGAAGGCACATAGCTTAGTGGTTAGAGTATTCAGCTCACAATCATAGGGTCATGAGTTCAATTCCCAGCAATGCGTTGTGTCCTTGAGCAAGACACTTTATTTCATGTTGCTCCACTCCTCCCTGCTGGCAAAAATGAGTAGCATCTGTATTTCAAAGGGCCAGCCTTATTACACTTTGTGTCACACTGAATCTCCCTGGGAACTACGTTAAGGGTCCATGTGTCTGTGGAGTACTCAGCCACTTGTACATTAATTTCACAAGCAGGCTGTTCTGTTGATCAGATCAACTGCAACTCTTATCATTGTAACCGATAGAGTACCAGCAATGTAAGTAGTATAAATGAAGTGAAATAGCTATCATTAAGTGATCATTGCCAGTGCCGATGGACTGGCTCCTCTGCAGGTGACACATAAAATACACCATTTCGAGCGTGGCTGTCGCCAGTACCGCCTGACTGGCCCTCGTGCCAGTAACACATAAAAGCACCCACTACACTCTCAGAGTGGTTGGCGTTAGGAAGGGCGTCCAGCTGTAGAAACTCTGCCAAATCAGATTGGAGCCTGGTGGCACCTCCTGGTCCACCAGTCCTCAGTCAAATCGTCCAACCCATGTTAGCATGGAAAGCGGATGTTAAACAACGATGATGATAAGTATCCTGAATGATGAATTACTTCACATTGCTCACCTCATTGGTATACATCAGAGTGCTCAACAAAAATAGTGCAAATATAGTCCAAAAATTACATGTATTTAGAAACAAAATAGATTTTAGCAGCAAAAACAAGAAATGAGAGTTGTTCACTGAGCTGTGACACATTAAAATAAAATAATAAAACAGAAAATAAATAAAAGATTACAATACAGAAATAACACTATTAATAAGATAAAATAAAATATGGTATTAAAATAATAAATAAAAATAGAATATGATAATTACAAAATAAAATAGAATATATTCTTCTACTGGTTTCAGCCATCAGCTTGTGGCCATATTAGGGAATTTCCATGGTAATATAATAATAATAGAATTTTAGAAAAATATAAACTATGTTAATGATAAACTTAATAATGTAAAATAACCTTTAGTAATAATATAATTAATACAATAAAATAAAATACATTAATAATAAATTAATTAAATATAATGTGGTTAGAAAGTGATAGAAATTGTAGCCACAGACATGGTTATATGGTTAAGAAGTCTACCTTGCAACCATGTGGTTTTGGGGTCAGTCCCACTGTGTGACACATTGGGCAAGTGTCTTCTGGTATAGAATAAGAATAGGCTGGGCAAAGTTCAGAGAGCTTCTACCAGAGTGAAAGGCTGATTGTATGATGCCTGTGTGCAGACAGCCATGCTACATAGCAGTGAAACATGGACTGTGACTGCAGAGAACTGAAAGAAATGAAGCTAGTATGCTTTGCTGGATGTGCAAGGTCATGTGCATGTATGATAGTGTAAGCATCTTGAGAGAAAGACTGGGCATAAGAGGCATCAGATGTAGTGTAGAAGAGAGACAACCGTGCTGGTGAGGTCATGTGATGTGTATGAATGAGGACAGTTGCATAAGGAAGTGCCAATCCCTAACTGTGGGGGGAACCTGTGAAAGAGGTAGACCAAGGGACAAGGTGGTGAAGCATGATCTTCAGATGTTGGTCTCAGAGAGGCAATGACAAATGAATGAGACCTTTGGCAGTTTGCTGTGCTTGAGAAGACTTATCAGGCCAAGTGAAATTGTAGTCATGGGCAGTACCAGTAACATATAAAAGGCACCCATGTTGGTAGCATGTAAAAGAAACCTGTGATGGTGACACATAAGAGGCTTTCATGCTGATGACACATAAAGGGCACCTGTGCCGGTGACACATTAAAGGTACCCGTGCCAATGACATGTAAAAGGCACCCACTATACTCTTGGAGTGGTTAGTATTAGCAAGGGCATCCAGCTGTAGAAACCTAGCCAAAATCAGACTGGAACCTGGTACAGCTCTCCAGCTTACCAGTTCCAGTTAAACTGTCTAACCCATACCAGCATGGAAAATGGATGCTAAATGATGATGATGATGATGATGACATATATATTATCATCATCATATAACGTCCGTTGTCCATGCTGGCATGGGTTGGATGATTTGATGAACTGGCACACTGGAAGGCTGCACCAGACTCCAGTCTGATTTGGCATGGTTTCTACGAGAGTGTAATACATACTGTGTATGTGTGTGTGTATATATATATATATATATATATATATATATATATATATATATATATATATATATAGATAGATAGATAGATAGATAGATAGACAGATACATACATACATACATAAATACATACATATGTACATACATATATATACATATATATATATATATATATATATATGAACATACATATATACATACACAAACACACATGTGCATTGCTAACAACTTTCTTTTACACTTGTATTGAATACATGTTTACATTCTAGTTGAATATTGTTTTTATTATTTTTCATTTGAATTCCTTGTAGTTTGTTTGCAACAGCAAGATTCCTAAATCCATCATCTACATTTAGAAAATCTGAAACACAAAAGGAAAAAAAATTATATACAATAAACTCCAAGTCTTAGACCAAGATGAATGTATTATAAATATATACCTAGAAAACTATAAAGGAATATTCTACATGATGTTTAAGCTTTATATGATTTAAAAAACAAAACAATGGCATCACATCATAATATGTAAAAGTGACAAAAGTCATATGTACATAATCATGGATAAAAATGTTTACATGACAAAAATTAACAGTTTATTTAATGACAACATGATATTCGTTCAGAGACATAGTACCATGCAATTGAAAGTCAAATTGAACAAACTAGTTAGAGCCATAAACACATAAATAAGAGCCCCTTATTCCCCCGGCATTGAAAGAGGATTCACCCCAGCACATATCTATTGAATATTAAAAATAAAAGAATATTTCTCCTGCAATGAAGAATTCACCCCCTGCATATATTTGCAGGGCAGTAAAAATACTCAAAGGAAACAGTCCTCTTTCAACTAATATTATCTCAAATAAAAGCAACAATACACCAGATTACTGAATGATTAGATGACATTATTAAACAATGCACTCTGGACAGATAGAGTATAAGGTCTTCCAAAGAATTTCTAGAGATCATCATCATCATCACCATCATCATCATTTAACATCCGCTTTCCATGCTAGCATGGGTTGGACGATTTGACTGAGGACTGGTGAACCGGATGGCTACACCAGGCTCCAATCTGATTTGACAGAGTTTCTACAGCTGGATGCCCTTCCTAATGCCAACCACTCCAAGAGTGTAGTGGGTGCTTTTACATGCCACCGGCATGAAGGCCACTCAGGCGGAAATGGCAACGAAGAAATCTATGAAGTAGGCAACATCTCTACTTTAGACATGGAATATTTGTTTACCATCATTGCAATAGCTGAAACAATAGAAACCATATTAAATAATGTATAAAAATACCCTTAATGCCAGCCACAATATTGTTATACCCTTATGGATAAATGAATACACTGCAGCAGTGGAATAACAATATAAGTGAAACAAATGGCAGTAGCCACTCATAACAACAATCTTTTAAGAACCAACAATCCAACACGCTAACTTGAACTGTAAACTTTGAACTCCAACTATCAATACACAGACTGTGGAACTAGCATAAACAACTCACTTACTCAGACCACTACTCTTTATATTTAGTGGTCCAGTTCATTCTTGCCAGGGGGTGTCATACTCTTGCACAACATCTTCCTTTTGAGATTTCGTGTTCCAAAGGAATAAAGAAATTTTACATATATATATTAGTATCTCTTTTGCTTGAGCATTATCTCAAGGTGTTCAATCTGTTTTGTTTTTCTCATGCTGGTTCTACAGGACTCTATTACTTTTGGTACCAGTACATCAAATATTTCACACAATACTTCCATGAGAATGTCTTCCTGATCTTGGATATGCCGCTTCGTTTGTTGGTTTATATGTCTCTTGTGTTCACCAGGTGACCATTTAATTACATACATCATACTTCCAATTTTTCTGGTAACAAGGCCATCTTCCCAGCTTTCTTTACCATTTCTATAGGTTTTGAAATGCACTTTATCACCTAAATCGATGTATTTCATGGGCTCTTTCGTATTTCCTTTACATTTATTTTCTCCGGTAATAGCTTATCATAAATGGAATTTATTCTTCTTATGAACATCAGTTCTGTGGAAGACTTCCCTGAATTTGTACTTGGATTTGGGCTCATTCTGTATATTCTTAAGAAAATTGTCACTGTTTCGTTGTTACTTAATTCGTTCTTTGCATTTCTTAACGCTCTCTTAAAGGTATTCACAAATCTTTCTACCTGACCGTTTGACCTTGGGTGGTAGGGTGGAGTGAAAATATACTTTATCACATGCCTTTTACAGAAGTTCTTGAGCTCATACCTAGAGAACTGCATTCCATTGTCTGAAACTAAGGTGGCAGGGACACTGTATCATGCAAGCAATTCGTATAAGAACTTTATAGTTGTCTTAGAAGTTGGTCTACATCACCTGCAACTCTCCAGCCACTTAGTACAGCTATCTACTACAATTAGGTAGTAAGCACCATTTACTGGTCTGGCATAGTCAATGTGTAGTCTAGACCATGGGATCTCCATCTCTGGCCATGATTGATATTTTACCAGCAGGACTTTGGTTGTGAGTGCACAACATTGGCACATTCTCATCAAGTTTTTGATATCTCAGTCCATTGACAGCCAATAGACATAACTCCTCATCAGAGCCTTCATCCTTGCCATTCCTAGATGTCCACTGTAAAATTATTGCAATACACCTTTTTGTAATGTAGTTGAAACCACCACTCTTTGGGCACACATCTCATCATAAATTGAAAAACTACTGGTGTCTGAATTTTTATTCCGTTTATTTTTTAAAACTCCTTTTATTTTTGTAATATACTCATCACCTACAGCTTTCATTCTTATATCGTCATAACACTTTTATTTTCTTTAACACAGCTTTTATATGTTCCACATGCTGTTTAGAAGAACTATTCTTGATCAAAATATTGTCCAAGTACAGGATTGCAAATTCACAATCAGATAACATAGTATCCATGATTTGCTGGAATATTGTTGGTGTCACGTGTAATCCATAAGGTAATCGTGTGTATCTGTACAACCCTATGTGTGTATTTATTGTCAAATACTTTGAGCATTTTTCATTTACTTTTATCTGTAGACAGGCTGCAGACAAATCTAATATGGAAAAATATTTTCCACCCTTTAACTTTGATAAAATGTCTTCTGCAGTCAGGAGTGGATGGTGGTATGTTTTTAAGCAGTCATTCAATCCTGTAGAGAAATCAGCACACAGGCTAATCTTTTTTTTCTTTAATACATACTGTGGGTGTCATCCACTTTGAGTAATCCACCTTTTTGTTGACTCCACTCTTTACAAGTCTGTCCAACTCTTCATTTACGGTTTCAATTGCCATGAATGGTACATTTCTGTTTGCTTTAAATAGAGTTACAGCATTTTCACTTACTTGGATATAAGCTTCAATCTTTCCACATAGAGCTAAATCCTCTGATAACACTTGCAGGAACATTTTTTACAAATTTTTTTCTTCAGTTCTTCCGAAGACTTGTTTTTAATGGCACAACCATTTATGTTATTGCAGTAAAGATTTATGGGGAGGTGCCATAAATCGAATAGTTCTAACCACTCTGTGCTAAACAGATTGATTGTATTATCCACAATGAATAATTTTGCTTCACATGTCTCTCCCCAAAATGTGACGTCGATACGTTTTGCCCATGAAATGTAATTTATCACCAGTTTGTTACACCACATACTATTTTCACTGTTTTACATAACCTCAGTTTACCAATTTTTTTTCCACATATCCACATTTATAGTTGAGATGTCACTACCTGTGTCTAACTGTTATTTGGTATTCGCATCATTTATTTTTATGCACATGAATTTTATTGTTTTTCTGTCGCAATTACTCTCTGCTGAAAACACATTAGAACTTTCTCTGTTTGAGCCTCATAATCTTGTTCTACTATGAGAACTCCTGTGTCCCAGCTTCTGACAACTGTAGCACTTTTTATTTTTAAATGGACAATCCTCTTTGTAGCGTAGGCCTCCACAACCATAACATGAATTGAGACCTGACACTTTCTTTTAATTGTGTTTCCTGGGACAACACATTTGAATTTTCACAGAGTCTTTCTCTTGTATTTTTTTCACATCATATTTAAGATTTACCATAGTCTGACATTCTTCTGCAATGGTCTGTAGAGATAAATCCTGGTTCAAGAGAACCCGTGTCCAAATTTCTCTATCTTCAGGAGATATAAGTCCTTGCATGAAGATAAGTGAACATATCCTGAGTGAGATCCTGAAGTTTGAAATTTTCACACATACAGCTGATTACTTCACCATATGAGGGTTACTCATCTTCATTACTCATCCTCATTTTTTGTTAAGTTCTAACACTCCATTCTGGTATTGAATAATGAGCTCCTATCACCAAAAAATTTTTCGAAAGTAGTTCCACAGTTTCTTGGAGACCAATCTCATTTGACTTTTTGGGCAGAATAAAGTTACAATAACGCTCATGCTTGGCAGGAGCTACCTTGCATAGTAAAAGCCTTGCTTTCTGTTCCTCCAACCATGACTTGCACTCTTTCTTAAAAATTTTCTCGCATCTTCTATAATACGTGGGAAACGTAATACCTTCGTCCAGATTATATGTAAATTCAGAAATTGCATTAGCCACACTGTCTGGCATGAATGAGCTGACTGGATTTTCGGACTTCACAGACTGTAACTCAATTAATCATTGTTGTTGTTATTGTAGTATTTATTTTTGCAACTCCTGTAGTTGTTTCTGTTGCTTCTCTTGAAGCTGTACTACTGTGGCTAATATGTTTTCCATGACACAGAAATTGTCAAATAACCAATGTGAGTTTTGAACGATTCTTGTCGCCAGATGATGTTATATCCTTATGGATAAGCAAATACACTGCAACAGTGTAATAACAATATAATCAAAATAAACAGCAGTAACCATGTAGAATGTAACAATAATCTTTTAAGAACAAATGATCAAACACGTTAACTCGAACTGTAAACTTTGAACTCCAACTTTGAACCATCAACACACAAACTGTGGAACTAGCATGAACTACTCACTTACTCAGACCGCTACTATTTATATATAGTGGTCCAGTCCATTCTTGTCAGGGTGTTGTGCTCTCACACAGCAAATACTTAATAAATCATTTGTTTACTATACATAGAAAAACAAATTATACAAGCAAATATATGTAGTAGCCATGGGTCACCTTTAAGGCCTAGATTTGCAGTATTCTATGAGTTGACAATAGAAAATATAGTAGCACCAAGACATGAACATTAGCTTGCAATATACACGAGATATGTGCATAATATACTTAGTATAATGGTCATACTGGAAATGCCAAGAAATTTAAAGATGACCTCAAAACCAACTCTACAAAAATTTGATATCCAGAACTATACAAGTATACACATTGTAATGCAATGACACCATTTTAGACATAAACATTCAGACAGAAAACAGCAGACACATCACATCCATTTACTCCAAGGACATACACACAAACAAAAAGATGCATATACTTAGATGAAAATAGTTTATGTGCACACAGACACATGTCATATATGAATATCTATTTTATGAATACATTAACACAAAATGCATTACACCAAACCATAAATTAACACTAATAATAATGGTATACAACAAACAAACACTAAAACTAAAACCACTTTTATCAAAAGCAAACTGCACTCATGTAAATGTACTAATAAGCTCCAGCTACTAATGACTGATGTGATTTTTAAATTTTGATTGCAAACATTAGTGCTGCAAAGTTCATAACCAACTGTTATATTGGCCATACACTCTTCTGCTGGCTTACATTGCACTTTTAGCTCTTTCTATTTTGAGGGGAGGGAAACCTGATTATGTCAACCCTAGTGCTTGATTGGTATTAATTTTATCAGCCCTTGAAGGATGTAAGGTGAAAATCAAGAGCAGGAATAAATGAAATGCTACTGTTTTGTCTGGTATAGTAACAATTCTGCCTGTTCACAGCCTTTTCAATGCAGTTGCAATGAGAAAAATTGCAGCCATTGCACCACTTGACAGAAAACAAAAACTAAACAGGAAAACAGTCATGGATAGCAGATCTGTACTCTGTAAAGTTCTACACAAAAATAGATAAACAGATGATCAATGGTGGAAGCAATATAGCAAAGGACATCGCTAAAATAAACACCCAGATTATGTACACCTTACTGATGATCTTACCTAAGGAAAGTGAGGTGCAGGAGTGGTTGTGTGGTAAGTAGCTTGCTTACCATCCACATGGTTCGCTTTACTGGCACATGTGCTGGTGGCACGTGAAAAACAACATTCGAGCATGGTTGTTGCCAGTGCCTCTGGACTGGCTCCTGTGCAGGTAACAGGTAAAAACAGCTTTTGAACGTGGTCATTTCCAGAACTGCCTGACTGGCTCACATGCCAGTGGCACATAAAAGCACCCACTACACTGTCAGAGTGGTTGGCGTTAGGAAGGGCATCCAGCTGTAGAAACTTTGCTGGATCAGATTGAACCTGGTGCAGCCTTCTGGCTCACCAGTCCTCAGTCCAACCATCCAACCCATGCCAGCATGGAAAGCAGACATAAAATGTTGGCTTATTGGGTTTCTTGTTGATGCTTATATGTTTTGCCAATATACATTGCTGAAAGATATACCACACACACACACGACAAACTTCTGGACAGTTTTCAGTAACCAATTTCAACCCAAGCTTACAACAGGAGACATATTCACCAAGGTGCTGCACACTTGGATCAAACTTGGAACCACATGGATGATAAATTAACTTTTCTTTTGATTAAAGCATATGTAACATCTAAAATTTTATACAGCTATCCTTGTTTTTCACTGATTCATTCATCACTGAACTGGGATAATACAGTATGCTCAGTTGTAACACTTTTCACTTATCATGGATTAATCTCTGATAACAAGTGTCAGCAATCAGGCAAAGATTCTGCTTGGACTGTATAAGCATGCCCCAGAGACCATCCACAATGATCAGGACAGCTTGGAGCTTTGGAGCAAAACCTATTTTTCTCTTATGTCCTATGATTCATTTATCACTGAATCATTTAATGCAGTGTTTTTGGAGGTTTTTTGGAACCAAATACCCTTGATAAACAAGGAAAGATGTACTTCATTTATTATTTGGTAACCATAAAAAAAGGCTTCAAATAAACTTACTTACAAGGTATTTTGATTTAGAATGATTCCATGTTTACCAAAGAACATTCATTTATGTTTTTGTAAAGACAAAAACCCAGATTATTTTCTTCTGATTTTGACACATCCATTTTATGTCATTTCTCTGTACCATAAGATATTTTGCAGGAATTATGTTTCAAGAATGACAAGATACAGTGGTTGATCAGATAAGGATCAAGATATTAAGGCTGTAAACAGCTAAAAATGTAACTAAAAGAAAAGAGTATCTGAGCCAATCTAAGAAGCTAAACAGGAAAATCTTTTACCAACATGAGTAGAATACTGTTCTTGAACATTCTAGGCTTTTGGGGAATATTTTCTCAACCAGGTATTTAGAAAAAAATGAAACCAAAAATATCCTATTTTAACTGAAACATTAAGTCTACTAAGCATTCCTATTATTCTTAGTCCTCCTCTAAAGGGCCTTCATTTTAATATTTGTAAACTGTCTTCGTTATTTTTGTTGGTGGTGATTATCTCTCAGATAGCTTTGAGTTAAATAAACATGGCTTTTGATTATTGGTATAAGAGACAGCTTCAAATGATCATTTTTATACCTTTTATTTTTTTGTGCTTGCCTCTGAAAATGGTTGATAATAAAAAAAATTCTTTCTTTCTCATCCTTTGATCATCAGGATTAAACAATGAGAAGCAAGTATGAGATATTTGATGGAACATGAGCTCAGTTAAAAACAGATCTGTAGAGAAATCACATAAATTTGCTGTTGGGTAGCAGGTTTCATTAACTGGATTACACAGCTACTGTGCTCTGATCTGTTGTCAACTAAGTAAAATTTATTTCTTGTGCAGGGAGAAATTACCTACCACTATGGTACAATATCACTATCCATGTTCTTAGCTTCATTAATATAAGAAACATTGATACTAAACTAGGAAATAAAAATCCCAAATGATTTCATTTGGGGGAAACTTGTTATAAAAGAAAACCATAATACAAGTTAAAGGTTTGTGGTCCATAACAATATACCAAAATGAGTTAGAAGCCTCCCCTGAATTTGAATTCCCTTTGTAGGACTTAAAATTTTTCAAGTTCAGTTTTTACCCTTTCAATAGTACAAACTTGCTGTTTAACCCTTTAACATTCACATTACTCTGTCAAATGTAATGCATATTTTATCACTTTGTTTTGAATTAACCATACACTATCTTGTAGTTAAGAATGACAATGTAGGGTAGGTGCAAGAAGCTGGATCTGGCCAGTTTGGACAAAAAACAGATAGAATATTTAAGCCAGATATGGCCGGTTTGAATGCTAAAGGGTTAAAATGATCTGAATTAAAACTTTCATGTTAATTCATGTTTCAAACTCTGTTTTAATAGCAGCAAAGTAATTTTATTAGATTCTTCATTATCTTAAAAATTAATTGAAATAACAGCAGTATATTTTAATAGAAATATGGTTACAAAAGGATTAAGATTGCAAGAAAGACAATGTCTGGGTGACAGCAGCAATAGCATGTTTGGTAGCGAGATTAGACTGAAATATGTCAAATTTAAAGACTTATTGTACAAAAATACTACTATTACCTTTTGATTTTATTGTTGCTGTTACAAGATTAGGTGTAGATTTTCCCAAATATATTCTATCAATATATTACAATTGTATCACTCACTGCATCACTTCCATTCTCACCCCATTCTGGGTACTGCGTATCATAATTGTTTACCTGTTTCTTTTGTTTTTGTCTCTCTCTCTCCTCAAGAGTAGAGGCAATTTATATTCACTGTAAAGTATTGTATGTCAACAAAATTTAACTTAAAATTAAGTACACTGCATTATATGTGTAAAGGGTTATTGCCATCATTTGTAAACATGATCTCATTGCTGTATTTATGTTACCAGTGAATTTAAGTGAACATTAAGTCAGTGAAAAAGGTGTATAGTTTGTATAAAATGCAAGAACGTTGGGTAAAAATAAATGAAACAGATGAGCAAATAAAAATTCATGTTCTTTAGAACAAATACCAAACTGGATGTCTTCATGAAAATTTAAACGTTTTTCTTCAGCAGAGAGATTGTCTTTCATGCTGGTGAGGTTCTGTTTTGCTAACATTAAACCAGCATTTGATGTGCTTACTGTAGAATTATTGTAACATTATAGGGGCTTCACAACAACTTAGTTTTTGGTTCAGTCCTAGTGCATGGCACTTTGGATAAGCGTTTTCTTGTGACGTTCAATTAAATAATAATAATAAATAATATATATATATATATATATATATATATATATATATATATATACAAGCATATATGGGGACACGACATCACCAACTGTGCAAACCCCATGGAAAACATAAAAACAGGACAAGTAAACACTGAGAAAGCACCCTTCATCAGTTGTCAGCTGTCTATCTACTCCTCATTTCGAGCATTCAACTACAATATAAGTCTTGAAAGACAGTTGCTCCCATAAATTCTAAAATAGAATTTAGGATTTATGGTGGGTCAAAGTTGTGAACAAAAACAGGACAGTGGAGACATACAAACATGGAGGGTCATGCATATACATATATATGTATGTATCATCATCATCATCATCCTCATCATCATCTCGTTTAACGTCCACACACACACACACACACAACATCGTTTTACGTGGATGAAGATCTTGTTTCACGCATGGTGTCACTTGTTTACCGGGGCTAAGCCATTCCTTACACTACTTCATATTGATGCACAGGCACCATTTTTCATAACCAGTAATGATACGGTAAAGAAATCATTGCTTGTGTCCATGAGTTGAGCGGTGATGAGCAAGCAAACCAGCGGAGATTGTGGCTCATTGATTTTTGTTGTTGTCACTTAAAGCATGCGGAACCCATGCTCCATATTCTGAACCTTTCCCATCGAGTGAAGATGCTTCTCTATAGCAGTGTGGGAGCATTCCATTTTCTCTGTCAGTTCCCTTGTTGTTTGACGAGAATTTACATGCAAAAGTTGGTTTAATCGCTCTTCATCGAACTCAACTGGACAGCCTGAATGAGGTGCGTCTTTGAGGTCAAAATTTCCATTTTTGAACTTGGCATACCAATCACGAGCGGTTCTTTCAGCTATGGCACCCTCTCCATATGCAGCACAAATGTCACAAGCAGCTTTTGCGACCTTAGAACCTTGATTAAAAGCAAAAAGAAGGAGGTGTCAAAAATGCTCATTTTTCTTAACTTGACATTCCATTTTAATGACCTGAAAATAAACAAAAATTAACTAAAACTAACTGGAAAAAAACAAAATAGATTCCAAAATTATTCAAAAATAGAATTCTCCCCAAAAAAATAGATTCCAAAATTTAAAAATGCAATAAATTCCAAAATTAAAAATAAATGGCGGGAACTTAGTTGCCAACCCAATATATATATATATATATATATATATATATATATATATATATATATATGTATAACATTCTGTATCTCTTACTTAATGTGGATATACTACAAGAAAGCCACAAACAGCAGTGTTAATCTTGAAAAAGGTTCTCATACAGACATATAGTGCTAGAAAGCACAGAAGTGTATCAGAAGTAGATAGAAAGTGCACAGCAGCAGTGGTGGAATTGCTAAATCATGATTTCTCTGTCTTTGCATGTCATCAAGATGAATACTACAGTTTTGTGGCTTTCTACAGTATATCCACATTACATAAGACACACAGAACACTATTCTGTACTAAAACGACTTCTGCCATTAATTATGAATTTTTACTCAGTCTGCCAGCTATTTGTGACACCAATGATTTGTTAATCATTGTTTTTCTATATCAGAACAGGTTAAATTTGTCTAAGCATGCAGTTGATACTGGATACTTGCTACTGATGATGTGCAAGGACACAGAAATCATGGTTCAGCAATTCCATCATCTCTGCTGGATGGTTTCCATCAGCTATTGATAATCTTCTGTGCTGTTTAGCACTATATATACGTTTGTAAGAGAAGCTTTCTCAAGGTGAACACTGCAGTTTTGTGATTTCCTATAATATGTCCACATCAAGTAAGATATACAGAATGTTTTTCTGAAGTAATTTTGCTTGCATTGCTGCATTGATAACACACACACACACACACGCACATGCATAATACATACATGCATACATACATACACACATACATACATACACACATGCATACATACATACACACACGCGCACATACATACATACACACACACATACATGCATACATACATACATACATACATAAATATATACATGCATACATACAAACACACACACATACATACGTACATACAGAGACACACATACACACATACATATATACATACATACATACATACATACATACAAATATCAAAGTGCTGGTGTGACTGTGTGGTAAGAAGTTTGCTTCCCATCCACATGGTCCTGGTTTCAGTCCCACCGTGTGTCACCTTGGGCAAGTGTCTTCTTATATAGCTCCAAGCCAACCAATGCCTTATGAGAGAATTTGGTAAACAGAAGTTGAGTGGATGCCCATCATATATGAGGAAATAACAACGGACCAGGAGTTGTAGCAATTTGCCGTACTTGAGAAGACATGTCAAGACAAATAAAATCCTTGTCATCTGTACATACAGGCTTGTCCTTTACAGGTGCCGGTGCCACATAAAATGCCCTCATGCCAGTGCTGTGTAAGTGCATCCAGCACATTCTGTAAAGTGGTTGATGTGAGAAAGAGCATCCAGAAACCATGCCACAGTAGACAATTGGAGTCTGAACAGCTCCCTGGCTTGCCAGTACCTGTCAAACCGTCCAATATGGAAAACAAATGTTAAACACTGATGATGATGATGATGATGACGATGATGATGATGATGACGATGATGATGATGATGATGATATCAACCAGTTTTTCAAAACTCCCAAAAGAAACGTACACTCTCTCTTTAAAAGTGGTGGTGGTGGTGGTGATGATGATGCTGATGATGACATCAAAGTACATCTGAAGAGGGTGTGAAGAATTCTTTGCAAACATTCTTTTATTCTTTTACTTGTTTCAGTCATTTGACTGTGGCCATGCTGGAGCACCACCTTTAGTCGAACAAATCAACCCCAGGACTTATTCTTTGTAAGCTTAGTACTTATTGTATTGTTTTTTTTTGCTGAACCGCTGAGTTATGGGTATGTAAACACACCAACATCAGTTGTCAAGCGATGGTGGAGGGGACAAACAGACATACACACATATATACATATATATATACGATGGGCTTCTTTCAGTTTTCGTCTACCAAATCCATTCACAAGGCTTTGGTTGGCCCAAGGCTATAGTAGAAGACACTTGGCCAAGGTGCCACGCAGTGAGACTGAACCTGGAACCATGTGGTTAGAAGCAAGCTTCTTACCAGGTAGCCACACCTGTGCCTATGATAGAGAATAATTAATATTCCAGATGAATTTTAATTTTCACTTGATTTTTTTTTTTGTAACAAGTTTTAGTTTTGAAGAATGGGAGAACAACTATGTTGTAAGCACAGAAAGAAAGAAAAGAAAAGGAAATGATATGGTGAGTGGATGATACACCAGCACTGTGTCACCCTTTTGATACCAACCCACTCGAGACCATCCCCTAGTAAATATGATAAAAACTTCCCATTTTAAAGTGCTTTGAATTAAAACCTTCCATCAAAATTTTATGTCAATTTATATTCCAGACACCAGTATAATAATGATAGTTATTTTGCTAAATTCTTTGTTATTCTCAAAATTAATTGAAACAAAGGTAGAATGTTTCAATTGAAATATGTTAACAAAAGGGTTAATGAAAACAAAGAAATAAACCTAATTTTGAATCAGGAATCAATTGTATGAAGTTGTTTGTCACCATTATTGCATATGATCAGCCTTTGGCTACGTTGGTGGTTGAAGATGGTATCTTGCTATGTGTTAGAATATATCTAATGCATATGAGATGTTGGTTTTGTTCCAATCAAACAGAACAACACCAACATGAAAGATAACATCTCTGGTGAAGAAATATATTCAAATTTTGCTGAATGGGTCCAGTTTTTTTACACTAAGGAATAAGTATTTCTGAGTTCTCATCTATTCCATTTATCCTGTTTACCTACATTTTTTGTTAATTATTGATGACTCTAAAAATTTAAAATGGAGGATAACTCAAATAAAGCTGTTAAAAAAAAAATGTCTACAATGAAAAGAAAAATATTTTATGCTAATGATAATTCTTGTCATCGAAAAGCAAGGGAGACAATTTCAAAATCAAAATTGATCAAAAATTGAGTAGAAGGATGCAGTGATTTGTGAGTCTGATCTTTAGCCTATACATTAACACCTCTGGACATCTTTCACTTTTACTGGCCCTTCTTAGTGAAACGTTTTCCTTGTTTTAACTAAATATTAGAATAAACATTTTGAGTAAAAACTATTCATTGTTTAAGCAATTTAAAACAAAGTTAATTTAAAGAATTTCTAAAGGATGCTTTCTACATATAATTAAGTGAGAGCTAACATGTTAAACTATTAAACTATATTTGTATAGAAATACATTACCATTGTTAAATTTTGAAAATAATGAAAAATTTTGTAGAAGAATTTTGTTATTATTAAGCTGGCGTTTGGACTATAAAGCAACATGAAATTTGGATGGAATATTTCAAGATCACTTTAAAACAGAAAGTTTGTATCATAGAACCAAGGGCAGTGTCAGGAGGGTTGATATTAAAAAGGTTAATACCATGAATCAAAAAATAAATAAAGCCAGAAAAAATTCAAATGTTTCTGACTTAAATTGACCAATGAAATAAATAAATAAAACCCTATGTTGTACAGATATATATATCAAAAGACTTTTTGACATTAGTATCAAATATTATATGTATAAAGAATTCACTATGTTGATTCACATATCTATATAATGGTACTTTTGAGAGAAAGAAGAGTAAAAAACATTAAAAAAAAAGAGAGATGAAATAATTTTAATGTTTTTACTCCCGTATATGAAAACGAATGAACCAATAATTAAACTGCTTATACAGAGAAAAACAAATGTGTCAACCACTACAGTGAGAAGTTTATATTCACACAATGTTGTTTGTAGTGTGCTGTATTCACAGATGTTGGCCCAGAAACAACACGAGTAACTCACTCGCCTCTTTAGAATTTACACACATACACGCGTGCACACACACACACACACACACAAGTTGTGTGATTGACGCTAGAAAGATAAGGCTAATGATGGAAATTTCTGTAACATTCTGGAATTAAAACTTGAATTAACTGCTTTTGCTTTGGCACAAAATGAATTGGATTTATTCAGGATTGTTTCTACCTATTTCTAAAACTATGAGTGACTATATTTTCTTTTACTTCCTTCTTTCTCTCTCTCTCTCTTTCTTCTTGATTTAAAATGAAGACAATTACTTGACTATCTACCATTCCATTTCTTCATACTGAAGCTGTACAATATAGAGAAATTGGTTTGTCCATGGTTATGGAACTAGTAGCAAGTATTAACCCTTTTATTATATTTCTCTTGAAGTACACAGCCTTTGTTGCAATTACTTTTGAAATAATAAAGAATTTAGTAAATGACTGTCATTATTAAGCTGGTGTTTAGAACACACATTAACATGAAATTTTGATGGAAGATTAATTCAGATCACTTTAAATGGAAAGATTTTTCATCAAAGAACCAACAACAGTCTCAGGTGGGTTGAGATCAAAAGAGTTAAATATATAAATGATATATCTTCAGTCACATACTTATATTAATGAATAAAAAAAAAAAATTCAACATAATCCCCCCACCCATTATATGAAAAAAATGAATGAATCAAGAATTAAACACCTAATAAAGGTGTCAATCACTACAGTGAGAGATTTTCCTTTGTACAATGTTGTTTGTGGCATGGTGTACTCACAGATGTTAATCCAGAAATTACATGGAAAGACCACATGTATGTAACTTGAGTGCCATTTTGGAATGTACATTCACATGAAGTGAGACTGACACTAGAAAGACAAAGGCTAATGATGGAAAACATCTACACCGCATTTGATGAGAATACTTAATTGTAAGTAAATTTTAATTTATACTCTTTGATTTCACTAAGGATAAATTATTTCTATGCCTGAAGGGAGAAAAATAAAAGGAGAACCCAATTATCTTACCTGACCATCAGAAGGAAAAAAAAAAAAAATATTAGGAAGCGCTAAAGAAATCTGCTACGTTAATGATACAACTTCGTTAATGATAGGAGATAAATAAATTTCATTCTGAATCAGGGACTATGATCTATATATAGGATGTTGATTGTCATGATTATTGGTTTCAAATTTTGGCACAAGGCCAGCAAGTTCAAGGCGGGGTAGGGGACTAGTAAATTATATTGACAGCAGTGCTCAACTGGTACTTATTTTATTGATCCCAAAAGGTTGAAAAGCAAAGTTGACCTCAGTGAAATTTGAACCTAGAATGTAAAGTCGGATGAAATGCCGCGATGCATTTTGCCTGGTAGGCTAACAATTCTGCCTGCTCACTGCCTTATTTGTCATAATTATTGACTATGAATGATCAGCCATTGGCTGTTGGTCAGCAACAGTATCTGGCAATCTGTAATTCTATCACACACCAGATGATGGTCTGCTTCATTCTACCCAAATAGAACAGCACCAGTAAGAAAAACAGTTTTTCCAATGAAGAAACACATTTGAATATTCTATCAATATTTTCCCAAACCAATTCTACCAGTTCATGATCAAGATATTCACTCTTAGAATGGTAGATGTTATGTCTTATATTATATTACTTTTTGGTCTATTGCATACTTAAGAAGAGTTGTAAAAATGATTGAATAGCTTCTGTTATCATTTACCTTTAACTTGTTTCAGCGATTAGTTTGCAGCTATGCTGGGGCACAACCTTGAAGGATTTTGTCAAATTCAAACAAATTGATACCAGTACGTTTTTCTTAAAGTTTTGTACTGGCTGTGTGGTAAGAAGTTTGCTTCCAAACTACATGGTTCTGGGTTCAGCCCCACTGTGTAGCACCTTGGGCAAGTGTCTTCTACTATAACCTTAGGTCGACCAAAGCCTTGTGAGTGGAGTTAGTATATGGAAACTGAAAGAAACCCACCATAATCGCTGACCAAACACCATTCAATTTTTTTCTCCGTGTTTTTCTCTGTATTCTTTCTGTTGAAGAGCGTAGCTTGAAACGTTACAGACTTTCTGTATTCCCAAGCGTTAAACTAATACATCACTTTGTTGTTTACACCACCTGTCCTCGTCTGTTGTTTTTTTTCGTAAATTC
The DNA here is from genome assembly GCF_046866305.1 of Octopus bimaculoides. Lineage (NCBI taxonomy): Eukaryota > Metazoa > Mollusca > Cephalopoda > Octopoda > Octopodidae > Octopus > Octopus bimaculoides. Next base: position 127,796,105 of record NC_142929.1, on the reverse strand, counting down.
CCCCATATATATATATATATATATATATATATATATATATATATATATGTATATATTTGTGTGTCTGTGTGTCTGTGTTTGTTTCCCCACCATCACTTGACAACTGTGTTTACGTCTCTGTAACTTAGCAGTTTGCCAAAAGAGACTGATAGAATAAGACTAGGCTTACAAAAAATAAGTCCTGGGGTCAATTTGTTCAACTAAAGGCGGTGCTCCAGTAAAAGAATAAAAGAATTCTATTGGTCCTTTTTTTGCTGAACTGCTTAGTTACAGGGATGTAATTAAACCAACACTGATTATCAAACAGTGGTGAAGGACAAAACAAAGCATAACGACACACACACACGCACAAATATAATACAACTTCATGGACTTTGATAGATTGTGTAGTCCCTAGTACTTTGTATGGGATTTCATCCATTTCATGAAACAAGGAGTGGACAAGTAAGGGGAAATAACCTTGTAGGATAGAAAAAATTGTAGAGGATTTGTTCAAATATACCAGTTCAATTCATTTTGATATAAACATGTATGTATGTACATATATATATATATATATATATATATATATATATATATATATATATATATATATATATATATATATATATATATATATATATAATACAAAAAATATATATGCATTTATACACACATATATGTATATACTTTCATCTACATGTGTATATAGATACATATCAGGGTACAGGACGTTAGAACAATGAACTAGACAACGGAACGAACACAGGAAAACAGAAAGCCACTTGGAATTATTCATCAGCTGCCTCTATTCTAACTCGACGTTTCGAAGATAAGGCAGGTCGTACTGTAGAATAGTCTCTTCCTGAGTAGTGGATTAACATATATATATATATATATATATATAGTTTTAGGGAAAATAACGAAGTTATTTTAATCTATAAAGCTCAATTTAATTTTTATTTTTTTATAAATTGATTTTAATTGAGTTTTTACCTGTAATTTTGGATTTTGTCCTTAATATTATTATTATATATATATGAAATCAAACCCAGAATCACATAAATACAAAGTGAACGTCATAACCACATAGCTATACCTGCGCCAATGTTCTATTAATTCATTGCAATGCCTCCTTGCTGTAACTGCATAGTTCATATAGAATTAAGTGTAGTACTCGTGTGACGTATGTATAGATTTTATTTTCTCAATAAGTGACAAAAAAGCAAAAGCAAAAGCAAGAACAATATTTTATAATTTTAGAATGAAAGCACTTAAAACTTCAAGCAGTAAGTCTGATAAAATTAAAATATCTTAACATGAGAAAATATATTTCTTCGCATAATAAAACGAAAAAGAAAATGAACAGAATTTGTTATTTTACACGCGTAAGCCTAAGAACTTGTTGGGAAAAAAATATATATAAAAATTTTAAAAGATCGTTGTTTCAAATCTAGTGCTAGTCTCCTCATCATCTAGGAAATACGTTACAGGTTATTTGGTAGTTTATGGATTATGTGTGGAATCAAATAGGTTCTTTACCAGCGTAACAAAATAGGAATAAGAAAAATAACAAAGCAGTAATTATGACACTACATTAATGGTAATAATAATGGATTGTTTAACAATTAATAAAATTATTCCATTGGTATATGAAATGAAAAATAAGTTTGAATAACCCACCCACCCACCAGATTCTTATAACATTAACAAACGGTATGGTGTTAGAAAAGATATGGCGCGAATTTTCAGCGCTGTACTAATTGTGCGTGTTCATGTTTTCTTCCATCAATTCTTCCTTCCTTCAAGGAGAAAACATCCCGCTGCGTCGATCTGATACAAATATAACTGCAGCTATATTTGTCCGCTCTTCTTTCTCACGCTCACTATTCATTCTCTTACTATCTTCAATTCAGATTTTTCCATCACTTTTCTCACATCCTTCTAAGATTCCATGGTTTTTCTTTTCAACAGGGAAGAAGAAATAAACATTAAATTTATTATCATTGAGCAAAGGAAAAATATTGCTTCTTTGTTAGTGACAGAAACGAAGTAATATGGCTTAAAACAACTAGAAAATTATTTTACAGAAATGAAAATTATTTTATTCCCAAATGGTTTTCTCTGTAATTTCAACGAACCAAGTTTTAATAATATTTTTGGAGACAAATTTTAAAACACATTCGCAGAAATATTTTCTTGTTTTTATAAATGATACGACTAGCCTATTGCACGTGGTAATAAACAATAGCTTAAATCGCATGACCTTTGACCACATAGTCGAAGTAATGTGACAAAAGATAGAAAATGGAATAGACAGGATGAGAGGTAAAAAATATTTCTGCTATGTTTTTAGAAATTTAAGACCCTTACATAGATAATTAAAACTTAAAATATATGGATTGTAGTTTTATTTCTCTATTAGTAATATTAACTGTTAAAGAATTTACATTTTCTGAGAAAATTTTAATTTTCTATTTAAAATATTTAGGTGAATGTTGAACTGACGTCCCTATTTTAATCTTGGACTCGTCCGTATTCCTGATTATAAAGGAAGTGAATATGACTGCCTGTCAGTGACGTCAGACATATTTGTGAGAGTAGAAAGACGAGTTGCTTGTGGAAAAGGGAGGAAGTGAGAGTAAGAGTAAGAGAAAAATAGACGGAGAGGAAAAGAGAGAAGGTAGAGAGAGGGGGAAATGAGCGAAGAGAAAGATATATATATAAGAATGAGAGAGAAAGAATTGAGAAGAAGCCAAATAATGAAGGGGCGGATTTAATAGAATGAAAAATTAAAAATAAAGAAAAGGTAAAAAGTCAAATGCAACAGAGAAAACGAAAGAAGAAAATAAGATAAAAGGGAGAAAAGAAGAAAAGCAATAGTAAAATATCAAAACGAGAGATTGAGAGAAGGAATGAAATGAGAAAAAGAAAATAAGTATGGAATACGGATGGAACGAGGAAAATTTGAAGTAAAGGAATGAACGAATGAAAGATAAAGAAATAAAAATACGAAAACGGGAAGAGTAGTCAATGAATCAATGTGGAAGACAGAACGAAGAAGAGGACAGGGACGAATAATTGGAAAAGAGAGTAGATAAAGGTCAGAGAATTATGGAGAGGAGGCATGAATAGATAGATAGATAGATAAAGATAGGTGGGGGGAGGGAAATGGAGATGAATAAAAAGAGAAAGTAAAAGAAAAACTAGGAAAAGAAACATATATGGTTAATATTTAGGTTGGTGATGATATTTGGAATAAATGAAAAGAAAAATATTTCAAGAATAAAAGTGATAATAAAAATATAAGCGGGTGGAGGAGGGCTGAAGACCTGTCCTTGATCTAAAGTGAGGCCATTGGTCAGAATATATTCCTGTCTAGAAGAACCCTCACTCCCATCTCACAGTAACCCTTCAATTATTCCCCGATTGTTTCATTTTTATTTTTATTTATTCCTATTTTTTTAAAGCTGACCAGAACTTTTTTGCGTGTTATTCTTTTCTTTTTCTTTTTTTCTTTACTTGTTTCAGTCACTGGGCTCTGGTCATGCTGGGGCACCACCTTGGAAAGGTTTCAGACGTAAAAATCGACTCCAATATTTTTAAAGCCTGGTACTTATTCTATCAGTTTATTCGCTGAACCGCTAAGTTTTTAATTTTTTTTTTCATTTATGAAATGACCATTTATTTTTTTTTTCTAATCTGTCAATTATTTTACAATCCTACCAAAGAAATTTAAATCCGAGTTTAAAATAAAAGTAAATTTTAAAAAGAAACTAATTGTTGAATAAAAAAAGTAAATAAAAATCCCTCCCCCACCAAAAAAATTAGATCTGAGCTGCGTATTTAAAGTGAGTCAGAGAAGAGAAAAGAAAACCAAAAACAAGTGCAACTTTTCTTTCTGCTAAGGTGAAGAAAGAAAGACAAATTGAAATAAGAAAAACCATTAGAAAGGGTTTCATTTTAAAAACCAAAACGTAAAACATAAAATTTATTTCTTTTCATTATCATCAGAAATATATGAAAACTCTGTAAACAGATGAAAAAGTTTATAAGATGATTTATTAAAAAAAAACAATAAATAAAAATTTAAGAGAGAAAAAAAAAAGGTTTAGCCGGGGTAAAGTAAACTATCAACGCAGCCATCTGTCCGGCCGAATGTTCGGTAGTGTTCGTTTGTTTCCGTGAGTAGTCGGCTGAACAAGTCCGTTTAAGGAGGGTAGTGGTGGTGGAAGCGGTGGTAAGACTATCGAGTGAATGAGACAGAAAGAAAGATAGACTATAATATAAAAGTTGGCCTCCTCTCTCACTGCCTTTACCTATATTCTAAGTCTTATTTAGTACCGAATAGCTGTACAGTATAGTCAGTAAACGTAGTGAGTGTGTATATATATATATATATATATATATATATATATATATACATACATACATATACACAGCTCTACGTCTATATGTATGTCTGTCCTCCTTCCTTCGCTGCTCTAGAGCCGCCACCTCTGTATTCTATCTTTCCGTCAAAAGACGGCATTTTCCACTGTTAAAATAACTGTTTTCGTATTTTATGAAAATACAGGGAGTTTTCTGAACAAAAAAAAAATTATATAATATATGATTTATATATATATATATATATATAGACAAATAATAATTTCAAATTTGTTATTCCACTACCGCTAAATTTTAACAGTTGCGTATACATATCTGTATGACTGTGCGTGTGTCAATACATATATAGATATACATATATATATATACATATAGCTTTGTATATAACAATATATATATATACACACACATACACAAACACGCATATATATATATATATATATATATATATATATACACACATTTATATATATATACACATTTATATATGAGATTATGTATGTATATGTGTGTATATATGAGCAAGTGTATGTGCGCTGCGATGAACTGAAGGTCACATCAGAATCGTAGTTATGCCTTGGCTACTAACACACCGCTTTCCATAACAACCCGGCACACACGCACACACATGTATCGCTGTATACATCTGCGCACGCGCGCTTCTGTGTATGTCTGTAAATATACAGTTTTACTCCTGTCACATGTATACATTCTGAACGTCAGTATGTATAACAGTGTGTAACCCGTCTTGGTTCCTGTAGTGAGTTATATACATATATATATACACACGAAAACAATATAGTATATATATATTTATATTTATCTATATTTATATACACAAACCTGGACATATATATATATATATATGTATGTGTGTGTAAATATATATACATACATGTATAAATATATTTTTAATTTTTCCTTGTCACCGATAAAATATCTAGCAGAAGCCTCTTGGATCGGTAAGTTTACATATATATAAATGTGTGTGTGTGTGTGTATGTATATATCTATATATATATTTATATATATATATATAATGTGCGTTACGTACAATACAAAATATTCTTATTGTTTCCTATATATATAATAATAACATCTATCTTGTTTTCGTTAAGCGACAACACACGTTCAACTATCCATCCATACTAAGTCTTTTATTGTACTTCAACCCCTTTAAGTGACGAGCACAAGTTAAGAAACAAATTAAATATACGATTGCTAAAAACTTCCAAATCGTAAAGTTTACAATATTTTAATACTGACAAAGTTTTTTAAATGTTATATATATATTTGTGTGTATATATATATATTTTTTGTCAAACTTTAAACCTTCTCATGTTTCGAAGCCAATTCCCTCGATGTATTTACGTCTGTTTGATGATAAATTAACTACTCTGGAGATTGTTATGAATGAACCATCTGTCTATACGATGTTGAAATCATATTTAAGCGACGAAAACTACCACGAGACGAATATTTATGTCAGTTAATCCTTAACTTGTGTTGATTTTTCTCATTTATTTTACTATTTTAACAAATCTTGTATTATTTTCATATACTTTCTATTCATCTCTTCTGAAGCCGGTTTTTAACTCATGTCTACACAGACACTCACACACACACACACATACACTTATAGAAACACACATATTCAAAAACGATGTTGATATTTGTTTTTTAAAGTTGTTAATTTGTCAGATTTCCTTGTTAATATTTCAACTTTGTTGTTTTCTTTTTCAAATCTATAACTATTTTAATTTTTCAGAAAGATTGTCTATTCATTCGTATTTTCTGTTTCTTTTGTGTTTTAACCCACACCTACATGTCAGTTTAAAAATACCCACCTGTGTCAGACAAGAACCTCGAATCAATCAACACAATTCCTACCTATATCTGACAACCCTTCGCTTTAAATACCTTGATGATGTTTTTGCTCGAACTGCTGATGTAGTGAGTTCGAATTTGATACTGTGCGCGAACCCCCTTGTTGTAGTAGACAAAACTAGCTATCCACCCCTTGTATATAGCATCATTGTTTCGTTTTGTAGACAAGATTATTGTGAGATATTTATGTCTCTATACATATTTATCTAGCTATTGCTTAATATTTACGTTTAAACAAAGCCCCATGTTAATTAAACTTCTTCCCAGATACTTTCAAATTTTGATTCCCTCCTTGCATCTGTATATCCCAAATGACATGCTTTATTCTTTGTCTGTGACTCTGTTGTTGAAATACCCCCTCCCCCATTTGTTTATTTTCAATTCTTAAAAATGCCAATATATAATTATTTTATAAAGTAGTTTAATCACCTTACCCCCCCCCCCCCCACGTATAGGAAAACAGTAAAAGTAAAAAACCCTAATTCAAATTCTTCATACCACCAATTTACCAAGTTCTATGTGTATTGTCTTTATTGTTATATCTATAATCCGATGATGGTTTAATTTAAATAGCATTCGTAAAAAAAAGCCCAAAAACTATCCACTGCCCCCCCCCCCCAAAGACAAAAAAAACGGGGTGGCATCATGTTCACAACTTCAAAATAGTTTAAGTGAACTTTGAAGATTAAAAAGATTTCAGGACATATTAAATTCTTGAGAATTTCACAGTATTACAATATATAATATGAGCAAAGAATGATTTATTCATTTTCATAGAATTCCTTTGTTAATAATATATAATTAAAATAAAGGCAACCAAAGTACTGTTGGGTTTTTCATTTGGTGCTATTGTTTCTGTAATGACGGGTTTTTTTTATCTGAAATTGTTGGACGTCACCGAAAAGTGCTGCGTTTGTTTAAGATTTTTGTATTCCCGCCTTCTCGATTGTGTGTGTTAAAACTTCCTTAAAGAAATTCAATCTAATAAGCAAGCTCTTCTCTGATGTCTGTATGTGTATGTGTGTTCCTTCCTTCTCTCTCTCTCTCTATCTGTGTGTGCGTGTATCTGTGTGTATGTAAGGAATCTTGGCAGTCTATTTCCTTCCTCTGTCTTTCCTCCGTTCTCTCATTTCTTTGGCGTCATACATCTGTCTTCATTTCCCGGTCTTCTTTTCTCCTCCCGCAACTCATTACTTCTTCTTCATCTTCTTCTCCCCCCACCTCCAGAAATCGATTCGCGAAAAATAAGACCAGTTGAGTTTGATAAAGTAGAAGTATTAGTACTGGTGATGGTGGTGGTGGGGGATAATTGAGTTATTGTTGTCTTCCTCTTTTCTCTCTTTTCTTAAATTGTTTGGAAACTTTTGAACAAAAGTGCTAAGTTTTAAACTGAATCTCTTAATCTGTAAAGTTTGATGATGAATTGTTTAAACTTTTTGGATAAGAGGATAAAATTCTTTGTTTATTCTTTTACATTGTGTTTCATATTTGAGTAACCAATTCTTGAATAAATTATTTAGTCAGCTGATAGCTACTTTTTACTCTGTAACATAGATATATATAGTAAGAATTTTCTGAACAACTTTACATAAAATCTAGAATTATAAAAGACCGCCTTCAAATATCTTCTAACTTTCCCATGTGTCTTTTTGTTAAATGAATTTTTAATCTACAGTTTTTAGCGGTTATTTTAAAATGTGGTAACTTATAAACCCCAGAATTTCAATTTCCTTTACCACCTGGTTTCTAAATCTATTTCAAAGTCTGTTAATTCAAATTATTAATCAATGAAGCCATGACTTGAAATATATTCCCGCCTTCAATAAATTATCTCCTATCAACACACCCATCATTTAACCCCCTATTTTTCCTTTTTTTTTTTTTTTTTAAATTTTGCCTATCAATTTATGTTGGCATTAGTTTGGATACACTTTAATTTTGCCATCGTCATTCTTGTCATTGGTTAGTTCTTTAGTCTTTTACATTTTTGATAATTCATTTTTAATTTACCAAGTTTTACTTGTACTCAGATTTATTCAGATGGTAAAATAATTGTTCTTTTCTTGGTACTGTACAAGATTATAGATATGTTGTTCATTTATAAAATCAATATCTCGATACATTTGGAATGTGTAGCTTGATTTTGTGGGGGGGGGGGTGAGTACTTAGCGTGTGTGGAGATGATCTCTTTTAGAAATATAACATTGATGAGAAAGAGCTAACAAAGAATTGTTAATGATGTGAATATTTTGGCTTGTGGAGAATCTGTCGCAAAAGCTTATGTGATGGATAAGCATTCAGTTCTTCTACATTTGGTTTTCAGTTGGGAATCTTTCTGAATCTGAACTCATTATCAAGCATTTTCATATTTAGAATATAGGAAATAATGAAGCAGCAGTTGAAATGGTTGCTCAGAGAATTTGAAATAATCATTTAATATATCTTTCATGTAAAGCAGAACACCAAAATGCCTCCTTGTAGGAAGGAGTAAATAATTTTTCAAGATTTGGCAGATTAAGTCTCCAACTCGAAATGGCAACATGAAGTTTTACTATACTTAAAAGACTGACTTAAATTTGTAAAGGTTTGGAGATGAATTTCTTTTTCATTCTCTCTCAATTTCCCTCAGTATTTAAATTGGTTTTCTTGTGAATATAATGATTTCTTTTTGTATGGCTAGATACCCATATAAATTATAAACTAGGAGTTGTTTTTGTTAAAGGAAAAAAAAAATGAGCAAAGAGAAATAACTCAAGTGAGACAATGACATGATCAGTAGTTCTCAACCATTTTTTTGCCTGGACCCCTTTGATTCCTATTTTACATGGATGGACGGCCCTCCATAGCTATTTGATGTTTAAAAAAATCCCTTTATATTTTTAGTATTAAAATATTGTTAGGAATTATACAAAAAATTATTAAAATATTTTATTTATTGTAGAAGTATAACCAATTCATTGCACATAAACTTTAACAAAATCTTATATGGACCCCAGTTGAGAACTGATAAATTAAGATAAATTAAGGGCTGACACACTGAATTTTCTAAGTTAGTCGAGGTCTCTCTTCTAAGTTGAAGAAAGCAAACAAAAACCTAGTGGCATTTGTTGATGACTCTCAAAGGAAACTTACCTTCATGTCTGTTAGGCAGTGTGACAACTGTAGACATGCTTTCAGTGAAGCTGAGTCAAACAACTGAGAAAAGTTTCAAAAATTGAAGAATATTTTCGTGTATGTCTTTTTGTATATTTCTCTTTAACTTACTTGTATTTAGGCTATTGGCCTATTTGTTATTAAATTTAAATAATCTAAAAGAAAAAAAAAGTTGAAGGAAATATTTGTTATTTCCTTCAACTTTTTTTTTTTCTTTTACATTATTTTAATTTTCATTACTTTTTCTATAAGTTGACTGATTAAGCAAGCCCACCCTTACTGATTAGCTCCAGTAAAACTGTGTCTAGCTGTTGGCTTGTTATACCAACAAATATCAGATTTTTTTCTCCCCTAAAAATTTTTTAATAAAATTTTGTGAAATTAATAACTAAATTTCTTGAAGTTATTTCCCCGTTCTTTTGAGTGGTATTATTCCCACTAGGCTTTTGTTTCTTTTCTCAACATGGAGGGAAATTTGGATTTAATGAAGAGGTTTTTGTATATATCATTCAGTACTTTACCACTTAGCCTCATCAGTCATGTGAAGTAGAGCATGCAGAACCATGTATTGTGTTGAGGAATACAACACAATGGTTGGTTATAAGATTTGGTCTGATTTGACTATATGGCCAAGTTGTGTAGTACCTTAAACTTTATATCCATTGTGTCGATTACCCCATGCACTTGAGCTGATGTGAACTGCTTCATGAGAAAATATGGGCAAAAATTATTACTTATTTAACCATTTTGTTAACATATTTTTGTTGAAATATGCTTCCTTTGTTTCAGTTATTTTTGAAAATAATGAATTTAGTAAAATAACTTTGTCATAAGGCCTCTGTTTAGAGCAATTTGAAATTTTGATAGGTTTTAATTTAAATCACTTTAAAGCAAGGAGTTTGTATTTTAGAATGAGGAATAGTTTCAGGTGAGTTGATGTCAGGAGGTGTCTTGTGGTGCAATATAAATAAGAACCATCAATGGTTGAGCTTGTATGATGCCTAATAATGTAAAAGTTTGTTAGTTTATATCCTGTCTCTCGCATTCTCAGTGGGTACAGCAAATGGTACATATAATTCATTACTCTTTTGTGGAATTGGTCAAATGTTACATTTGTTTGCAGTGCTGAGCTTCTGAATTTCTTTCATAGAAAAATAGACTCTGATAGACAACAATCATCTTAACCAGCAAGAAATTTATCTTTCATTTTAATGCTTGGCCAAATAAAGTTGAAATTGTCCCCATGGAATTTTGTTAATCACAAAGGATTAAATTTACATTTACATAGATGTGCATAATGATGAATCAGGATTTTTAGCAGAATGTAACGACATATTTCATCTGTATGTGTTTTTGTTTGACTGTTGAGCCATGAAACTCGGTAAGAATAATTTGTTGTGCATATAAATTAACTCAAGACTACAGCAGAAGACTCTTTCCCAAAGTGTTGTGCAGAGGGATAGAATCCAGATTCATATGGTTGCAAAGCATACCTCTTAACCAGTTTTGTAGAACAATCCTTGGCCATTTTAAATATAAAACAATTTGCAAAGCAATTTATACATAGACTACAAAACAATTTATATATAGATTACAAAGCAATTTATATGTAAAATTTCTCATTGTTGGCTCCTGGTTATGAAAACTACAGATAGGAAATATATTTTTTAAGGAATGCCTTTACAAATAGTACAGATTTTTAAAACTTGTTCTTAAACATATTTGAGCACCCTTCAGTTAATGCATGCTAATGTCTTTATTTTTATCTCTGTGGACAGAAAAAAAAGTTGGCCTAATCTAATTTCAATCCTTGTTGGGATATTTTCAGAAATTATACATCTTCCTTTGTCTGTCCATAGAGATATGTTTACTGTTATTTATAGTCACTAAATATTCTGACTTCACTAAACTGGTTCATCTGATTTGCACAAATAGTGCTTTCACTTGTTATGTAGTCAATCATTTAATTATTGATGTTCTAAATAGTGTGTTGTGATATTTTGAATTGTGCACTAAGATATACTTTGATAAGCAATATGAGTATTTTACCTGTTATTGTGACAAATAACTGAATGTAGTTGGGGTAATGGAAACAAGTGTCTTTTTTTTTTGTCTCTGTTGACAGCAAACGGATAATTAGCTTGATCTGGTTTATGTCCTAGTTTGGGTCTTTTTCAAGATCACACACCATCCATTGCTTGCCTACAGTGAGAACACATAACTATTGATAGCTATTAAACATCAGGGTTTCTTTAAATTCTTTAGTCCAAATTGGCATAGTTTTTTTGGGGTTTTTTTTTGCTGGTTACATTATCATTTATAAAATTATAGATGGCACCAAACTGTGTATTTCATAATTCAACATGTACATTAAGGTATATATTTATAAACCATAACTGCATACACTTGGGCAAATATAAAGAAATGTTCTTATCTCTGGACAGAAGGAGTGATTGGTCTCTGTTCAGATCTCTTCGTAGACAATACATATACTTTTGTGTGTCCACTTAGATATATATCTTGTAACTATTTATAACTACTAATATTGTAACTTCAGTAAACCAGTTAGTTTAATTTGCATAAATAATAACCAATAATTGAATTAAGTCAGACAAATTCTGGTAGCAACAGTGCTATAAACATAACTTTAAAATCCACATTTTCAATTAAAATATTTTTTTAATCTACAGGCAATAGAAATTTTTACTAGTTTTCATGTGAGAATGAATAGCACAATATATTTCACACCGAACAATTTTAGTAAAGTCAACAAATCTAATCAAATATGTTCAATAATTTGTGTTCATCTTATTTGTCTAGTTTATTTCTGAAGATTTCATTGTCTATTACATCGTTAAACGATGCCAATTAGTCTGTACTTTAAATGACATTTCATTATTTTACTTAACCAGCACAGATTTTGTTTAACTTCAAATTGATGGTGCTTAATAACGTCTCACCGTTTGTTTTCAATTGATGCCAAAAAAATAATAATCAAGTAAGCTAAAATAAAACTTGAGATTAATTATAGAATTTTTAATTGATATTATCACTTCAATTAAAAATTACATAATTTTAACTTTTACTTTCTATTTCTATGACAGAGACACAACTATATCAATTCTAAGAAATATTTTTGTAACTGATATTGCTTCAACTCAGTAATAATTTGCAGGAATTTCGTTTGGGAAAATATATTCTACCAATGAGATTCTTGTACATTGGCTCATCCTTGGGTGGTCCCTGTAGGATAGCAGTTTTTTTTATTTCCTTGCTTAACTGTTCTCTAGAAATGGAAAATCAGACACTATCAGTGGTTTCTTCCATGACCTTTCTTACAGAGTTACCATTTTCGATGACTTACAAGACACTTTTCAAAAGAAAAAAAAATAATGAACCTTAAAAAATTTGCCTTGGGTCCTATATGTAAAGTTTGAGCCTATATTATATGCTTTGACCCTTTAGTTTAATTTGCATAAATAATAACCAGTAATTAAACTAAGATAAATTCTGGTAACAACAGTGACATAAACAACTTTAAAATCCACATAACTTTAAACTAGTCATATCTGGCCAAAATATTGTTTTATGTTCAAACTGACCATCTTCAACCTCTCACGCCTACCCTACAATGTCATCATAAAAATAAGCAATTACATCATTCAAATCTCAAAGCTACAAGATAATGCATGATTAATTCAAAGCAATATGAATAAATGGGCATTATATTTGATAGATTAATCTGAATGCTAAGGGGTTAATGCACTAAAAATCTTTGTTTTTCCTGAAAATGAACAGCTATTGAAATTGGGTTGTTTCTAATATGCTTGTGTGTCTTTTATGCCATCAAATATGGTAACATTGAAGAATTGAAAGGCAGCCAGCTGGCAGAAACATTAGTATGCCAGGTGAAATGCTTAGTGGTGGTATTTTGTCTGTCTTTACACTCTGAGTTCAAATTCCACCAGGGTCGACTTTGCCTTTCATCCTTTCAGGGTCGATAAATTAAGTACCAGTTTTGTACTGGATCGATCTAACTGACTAGACCCCTCCCCCAAAATTTTGGGCCTTGTGCTTAGAGTAGAAAATGATAAATTAAGTACCAGTTGTGTACTGGGGGGGGGGTCAATCTAATCGACTGCCCCTCCTCCCCCAAAATTTCAGGCCTTGTGCCTAGAATAGAAAAGGATAAATTAAGTACCAGTTGCATACTGGGGTCAATCTAATCGACTGGCCTCCTCCCCCCAAATTTCAGGCCTTGTGCCTAGAGTAGAAAAGAAGATTGAAGAATTGATCTCAGTAATGAACTGGTAAATCTTTATGAAGCCCAAGAAGATAAAAGGCAAAGTTTAGCATCAGTAGTATTTGAACCCAGAGCCCATAGAAAGCTTTAACTAATACTATGATGTTGTCTACGGTCATTGTTCTA